>NC_091282.1:659812928-660114860 GCF_032444005.1 Ranitomeya imitator
TTATACAGGAGGAGGGGAGGGGCATCCTATACAGGAGGGGAAACCTATACAGGAGGAGAGGAGGGTCGTCTTATACAGGAGGAGGGGAGTCCTATACAGGAGGAGGGGAGGGGCATCTTATACAGGAGAGTCCTATACAGGAGGAGGGGAGGGGCGTCTTATACAGGAGGAGGGGAGGGGCATCTTATACAGGAGAGTCCTATACAGGAGGAGGGGAGGGGGGTCTTATACAGGAGGAGGGGAGGGGCATCTTCTACAGGAGGGGAGGGGCGTCTTATACAGGAGGGGAGGGGCATCCTATACGGGAGGAGAGGAGGGGCGTCTTATACAGGAGGGGAGGGGCGTCTTATACAGGAGGAGGGGAGGGGCATCTTCTACAGGAGGGGAGGGGAGTCTTCTACAGGAGGGGAGGGGCATCCTATACGGGAGGAGAGGAGGGGTGTCTTATACAGGAGGAAGGGGCCA
This sequence comes from Ranitomeya imitator, assembly GCF_032444005.1. Classification (NCBI taxonomy): domain Eukaryota; kingdom Metazoa; phylum Chordata; class Amphibia; order Anura; family Dendrobatidae; genus Ranitomeya; species Ranitomeya imitator. The sequence continues at coordinate 659,813,394 of NC_091282.1, forward strand.
TCTTATACAAGAGAAGTGGGCCATCCTATACGGGAGGAGAGGGGCGTCCTACACAGGAGGAGAGGCATCATATACAGGAGGAGAGGGGAGTCCTATACTGGAGGAGGGGAGTGGCATCCTATACGGGAGGAGGAGAGGGGCGTCTTATACGGGAGGAGGGGAGGGGCGTCTTATACGGGAGGAGAGGAGGGGCGTCTTATACGGGAGGAGAGGAGGGGCGTCTTATACGGGAGGAGAGGAGGGGCGTCTTATACAGGAGGAGGGGGGCATCATATACAGGAGGAGGGGGGCGTCATATACAGGAGGAGGGGGGCGTCATATACAGGAGGAAGGGGCCTCCTATACAAGAGAAGTGGGCCATCCTATACTGGAGGAGAGGGGAGTCCTAAACAGGGGGGTCCTATACAGGAGGAGGGGAGGGGCATCCTATACGGGAGGAAGGGAGGGGCGTCTTATACAGAAGATGGGGGGGGCGTCATATACAAGAGAAGTGGGCCATCCTACACGGGAGGAGAGGGGCGTCCTATACAGGAAGAGGAGAGGGGCGTCCTATACAGGAAGAGGAGTCTTATACAGGAGGGGGGGTCACACATAGGAGTCCCGTGTACGCAGCGGCTGCACCTCACCCGTGTTCGCAGTGCTGCTGGCCTGCGGTCACAGCCTCTCTCTCCTCTGCTTCATAGCAACCGCAGCATCCGCCGCCATTTTCTCCAGATTTCCTAGTGCGCATGCCTCGCTCTGTTCGTAGCCACGCCCGTTATGTACAAGCGTTGCCATGGAGAGCGGCACTAGTTTCACAATCCGCGTGTGCGCTTTAACTTCCGGTTGTACGCAAGAACCGGAAGTAAGTCACCAGCCATCTTTACTACTGGCAAAAAAAAATTCTATCCTTCACTGCGGATAATTAGCGGTGCGCAGTGTCGTGCTCCCCGCTGTGCGCTCCTGTTCCTTCTCCCACAGTGTCAGCTGCACCCCTGTATTCATATATTATAGGCTGGAGGTCCTGCACCCCATATCACAGCCATGCACCCACACACCCCAGCCTCGGAGCACACAGCAGGCGCAGCCTCCATCCATTCTAACAGTTCCAACAAGAAATAAAATTGAGGTACATTGCTGCCATTTATTATAATGGAGAAATAATGAAGCTGGAAACCGACCTCACAGTGTGAACAGTTCATGGAGAGACGGAGAAGGGGAGAGGATGTGACCGAGGCTGGGTGGGCAGACAAATGGGGCTTAGCTATCACCGGCGGGGGCAATAAAGGCTCTGTGGTCACTGATGAGCAGAGCGAGGTGACGACGCATGGTCACCGGTGAACACAGCCATCATCCTTCCGTTTTTATGCCATGGTAGAAATCAATCGTCTTTGTGTCGGACGAGTCCTTTACTGATGAGATCGGGAATCTCCACCGCCAGCCACGGCCCGAGCTAGGAGACGGAAAAGAAGAACGACAGCGACATGATTTCAACTTTTATTTTACAAAGAAGGTCCCTGAAAATAACAAGTGAACACTTGTGGCCATTCCCGTGCTCTGGCGACATGATGGCACGGCAGGCGCCAAACAGCGGTGAGCACTCACCCGCTGGCAGGACTAATGTACTCACCCCCAGGGCGATGAGATGCGCCAGCCCAAATTTCGGGACGTTCCGCGCCCACAGCGGCTTGAAGTGCTCCGTCAGACAGATCTTACCTCCTCTGCATGAAAAAAAAACAAAAGAGCGGTCTGTGAGACATAGCCGGGGGGGTCACCGTTTGGCCCCTACTTACACAGTGTGGGTCGTGGCCCCTGGGTCCGGGCCTTTGCCCCTTGGCTCTTCTGCACCCGTCCCCGTATGGCGATGCCTTCTCTTTCGTACCTGTACATTTTTGCTGTCTTCCCGTCTAGTTCTGGAATGGCGATTTCTGGGGCTGTGACGGGGTACGTGACCGGGATCTGTGGGGAGAGGACACCTCATTATTGTGCCACGTCCCTCCTAATAATGTCAAAGTTCTAAGAAAACTCACATCGAACTCCACGTCAAACTCGTACTTGAGCAGCTCATGAATGTACCAGCACTTCCCGAACCACCTGAAAGAGACAGCCGCCATTACCTTGTGCACCGCGAGGGCAGGCAGCCGGGGGCGATGCGGGGATTTCCCCCAATCTTACCGAGTGCCTTCCTTATTGGACTCCAGGCGCAACCAGTCATTGTCGGCCTTCTTATTATTCTCCACGTACTGAGGGGACAAGAAGAAATGAGACGTTCAGAGAAGGACAGCACTGGGCACAGTACTCAGTGGGGTTTCGGGAGGCACACCTCAGAGCGCGGGGGCGGGTTTCGGGAGGCACACCTCAGAGCGCGGGGGAGGGTTTCGGGAGGCACACCTCAGAGCGCGGGGGAGGGTTTCGGGAGGCACACCTCAGAGCGCGGGGGAGGGTTTCGGGAGGCACACCTCAGAGCGCGGGGGAGGGTTTCGGGGAGGCACACCTCAGAGCGCGGGGGAGGGTTTCGGGGAGGCACACCTCAGAGCGCGGGGGAGGGTTTCGGGAGGCAAACCTCAGAGCGCGGGGGAGGGGCGGGATGCAGACCTCATAGCACGGGGGAGGGGCGGGAGGCAGACCTCATAGCACGGGGGAGGGGCAGGAGGCAGAGCGCAGGGAGGGGTGGGAGGCAGACCTCAGAGCGCGGGGAGGGGCAGGAGGCAGAGCGCGGGTAGTGTCGGGAGGCAGAGCGCGGGTAGGGGTGGGAGGCAGACCTCAGAGCGCGGGGTAGAGGCAGACCTCAGAGCGCGGGGGAGGGGCGGGAGGCACACCTCAGAGCGCAGGGGAGGGGCGGGATGCACACCTCAGCGCGGTGAGGGGCGGGAGGCAGAGCGCGGGTAGGGGCGGGAGGCTGACCTCAGAGCGCGGGGGGAGGGGCGGGAAGCCGGCCTCAAAGCGCAGCGGGAGGCAGACCCCAGAGCGCGGGGAGGGGCAAGAGGCAGACCTCAGAGCGCGGGGATGGGCGGGAGGCAGACCTCAGAGCGCAGGGGGAGGGGCGGGAGGCAGACCTCAGAGCGCAGGGAGGGGCAAGAGGCAGACCTCAGAGCGCGGGGAGGGGCAAGAGGCAGACCTCAGAGCGCGGGGAGGGGCAAGAGGCAGACCTCAGAGCGCGGGGAGGGGCAAGAGGCAGACCTCAGAGCACAGGGGGAGGGGCAAGAGGCAGACCTCAGAGCGCGGGGAGGGGTGGGAGGCAGACTTCAGAGCGCAGGGGGAGGGGCGGGAGGCAGACCCCAGAGCGTGGGGAGGGGCAAGAGGCAGACCTCAGAGCGCAGGGGGAGGGGCGGGAGGCAGACCCCAGAGCGTGGGGAGGGGCAAGAGGCAGAGCGCAGGGGGAGGGGCGGGAGGCAGACCTCAGAGCGCAGGGGGAGGGGCGGGAGGCAGACCTCAGAGCGCAGGGGGAGGGGCGGGAGGCAGACCTCAGAGCGCAGGGGGAGGGGCGGGAGGCAGACCTCAGAGCGCAGGGGGAGGGGAGGAGCTAATTTTAGGGGGCAGCAGGGGGGGGAATATGGTGGGTACATAGCTCAATGTAGGAAGTGGTGTGGGGGTACACAGTCACTGGAGGTCAGTATGGTATGGAGGCTCAGCAGGTGGAGATATGGGGGTAGGTGGACAGTAAGGGGAGCAGAGTGAAGCTGCAGGACATATAAAGCTGCAGCTGTCATGGTGACAGCTGATTAGACATCCGGAACCTTTTTGCTGTACCATACGTTCCCGGGGGCGCTTTACCACCTGACACCACCCACCTTAATTAGCGCCTGATATTCCTCCTTCAGCCGCTGCACCCACAGCTCCTTATCCCGGGGACTGGCATGTGTCTTCAGCAGAGGGATCTCTGACACGACCCGGCGAGTCGCCTCATCCACCATGTTGGAAAAGGAAAGGGAATTCCGTAAGCGGACGCCTGCGTCATGCCAGAATTTAGCTCAGCCGGCCATCTCCGTCTCTGGCAGGGCGCGATGTGCATCCCATGCGCTCCCCCTGGTGGTAGAGATACGACTCTGCAGCCTTATGGCTATACTAAAGGAGAGACAACACAACAAAGGATTCTAGGAAGGCTGCATTTAGTTTTTTCGCATTTTTGTTTTTTCTTCACTTTTTCATTGCATTTTTTGAGGCTGTGCAGCGACAAAAAAAGACAAATCTAGAATTCCATTTTCCTTTTTTTACCTCACGGGTTCAATAATTTTATACTTTGATGAATTGGACTTTTCTGGATACAGTCGTACGGAATATGGGGGCGAATCAAAGTTTTATTTATTTATTTTCAAAATAACTGCTATCGTCTGGCCATCCTGCACACTGCAATATATAGCGATATGGACGCTGCACATGATGACGGCATCCTTAGGCTGTGTTTCCACGGTCAGTAAATGCTGCAGGTTGGACACTGCGTACATCCACAGCGTCCAGATGTTACAGCATAGTGGATGGGATTTCAGAGACGCCCGAGGCAGCGCTGCTTAAACGGACATGCGCCGCATCTTTCCAGACCACAGCATGTCTATTTTGCAGCGATGCTCTGTCTCCGCAGCATAAATTTCCCATTCACTTATCATTACATGCGGTAAAACCGCATCATCTTTATAGTCACATGCGTAGTAAGTGCGGAAACGCAGCTTACTACGCCTGTCTACTAATTTAAATAATGTCGTACCTGGTTTCAGCCGGAAGTACGCCCTACACTGCACTTCTCGCGATGAGATCAGCTGACTGAGAGAACTGCAGTGCAGGTGACTGCCGGAGACCGAGTTATCTCCGTTGGTCATCTACAAGCTCTGCTGTGCCTCGATGTCCGGCTGGATGGTGGCATAATGCCACTGTTCATCCAAAGGCATCCAGATGTAGCAGAGCTGGGCTCATCGTGAGACACTCGTTAATTGGACTACGTTGGACAGGGAGTATTATATGTTGGTTTATTATTTTATTTTTGTCGCAGGAGATTGAAGGCGTCAGGGATTAGGCGATGCAGTAAGTATGGTTAATCAAGATTATTAAAGGATTTTATTCTGGCTGTGTCTTTATTTACCATATAACTATAGGATTAGTAATGGATAGGGTTCTTATAGACGGCTCTCCATTACTATTCCGTGGGCTTGATGTCACCGGACAATACAAAGGTGACATCAACCCTACAAATATTACCCCACTTGCCACCGCTACAGGGCAAGTGGGAAAAGCCAAGTAAAGTGCCAAAATTGGCGCATCTTTGGATGCGCCAACTGTGGGGCGGCTGTGGGCTGTTATTTTTTGGCTGGTGAGGGCCATAATCCATGGGCCTCGCCAGCCTGAGAATACCAGGCTGCAAGTGTCTGTTTTTTCCTTGGCTGGTTAACAAAAATAGGAGGACCCCATGCTTTTTTTTTGTAGGGGATCCCACTATTTTTGCTAACCATCCAAGGTGAGCAGACTGCTGCGGCCTGGTGTTATTATCAGGCTGGTAAGGTTCATGGATACTGGATCCCTACCAGCCTGAAATATCAGTCCCAGTATTCTGCTTTACTCTGGCTGGTTAACAAATATAGGGGGCACGCACGCTATTTAAAAAAAAAAAAAATTTATTAAAAAGCAGGGGACCTCTCTTTGCTTTCCTCCGCTTCCTGTGTCGTGTGCTTCCAGCTGTGTCACAAGATTCACCGTTATGTAAATTAGTACAGGAGTAGTAAGCTGCGTTCCCGCACTTAATATGCATGTGATTAGGAAGATAATGCGGTTTTATTGCATCTAATGAAAGTGGATGGGTAATTTACGCAGCGGAGACGGAGCGTCTCCGCTACATAAATAGACATGCTGCGGTCTGGAAAGACGCGCCGCATGTCTGTCTCTATTTCTTGAAATCCCATCCACTAAGCTGTAACAGCTGAATGCTGTGGGTTGGACGCTGCAGATGTACAACCTGCAGCATTTACTGACCGTGGAAACATACCTCAACATATCTGCAAACAGGAAATCACTTTTTTCCCTTCCCAGAAGCCAACTTTTAATTAGCTTTATTTCAAGTGACCAAAAAAACGCATGAATTGAAAAAAACTCATCAAAAACGCATGTAAAAAAACGCATTAAAAAACGCAAGTGACCTGCCAGTGACCTCAGATGCAGATTTGGTGCAGATTTTACCTGTTTTAAATCATGAGCAAATACCGTGGAAACATACCCTTACTGCTAGCAGACACAACAGGACTTGGTGACATTGCCGGGAACCAATGACCATCAGTTTAGCAACTTTCACGTAGTAAAGCATATATACTATCTTGTTTGCCATAGCGACCAATCACAGCGCAGATTTCATCCTTCAAGCCCAGAATACGAAATGAAAGCTGTGTTGTGATTGGTCAAAACAGGTATTCCTTCATAGGACAGTGCTCAATGAGCCAGAAGAATTAAGCCCCTCCCCTTCTTGTTAGTCATGTGACCTCATCATGCTCTGCTGATAGGCGGGAAGACTCACAGGGGGCAGGACATTGCTAAAACACTCCTCTCTGCCCCTGACTGGCACTGATGGTGAGTTAATAAATATGATGAACAGCGATTTGCGAGTGTGAGGCGAGAGACTCGTGAGAGTTCCTCACATCACCGGCCTAACCAGTAAAGAAGCGTTGTCATGGGGGCAGCATTTTTATTTAAAGGGCCAGTGCCCCTAAATTGGCGGCAGTTATGTCAGTGCTGGAGCCTTATAGGCTGATGTTAGTCACTTATGGAGGTGTTTATAACATGTAAGGACAATACCCGGCACATGTAGACTCTAGGTGTTGTGTTCCTTTAAGAGTGATTCAGACCAGAAAAATCGACTCAGCTTTGGATAATTTCTCCTATAAGGGATTTTTTAATTATTATTTTGTGAACGACTCATAAATAAGGTGCTGATACCGGGGTGGGAACAGACAAAAGCTTTAATTAATTACAACAGACACAGCCACATAGTATCAAAAGATGAGACAAGAGGAAGGGGGCTGCGGGGACAGCAAGCGAAGGGAGGGGGGCACTCAGGAAGCCGCCAATTTCTTCCCAGCGTCGATGAGCTTGGCGAAAATCTTCTCAAACTCCTCCTTGAGTGGGTCTGCCTGGGATTTGGTTTGCTCATACAATTGCCTGGGAGGAAACAAGGAGAAGATGACATGGCCATCACTGGAGCATTACCCTCAATTAGTGATGAGCGACTATATTCGTTGTTCGGGTTTTCCCGAGCACGCTCGGGTGACCTCCGAGTATTTGTTAGTGCTCGGAGATTTAGTTTTCATCGCCTCAGCTGAACGATTTACAGCTATTAGCCAGGCTAAGTACATGTGGGGTTGCCTGGTTGCTAGGGAATCCCCACATGTAATCAAGCAGGCTAGTAGCTGTAAATCATTCAGCTGAGGCGATGAAAACTAAATCTCCGAGCACTAACAAATACTCGGAGACCACCCAAGCATGCTCCCGAGCAACGAGTATATTCGCTCATCACTACCCTCAATGCATAGCCCCGATAAAACTTTACGTACCCGGCCTGAGCCTGGAGCTCTCCGGTCTGGACCTTCTGAGCCACTTCTTGAACGCTGGATTTGATGGTTTCCAACCAGGACTGAAGAAGATCGCTGACCTGCTGGGCACTGGTGACTTCTCTCTTTACTACGCCAGCTGCAAAACACAGTGGAAAACATTACATATAACAGGCTACGATTTTCGTAACTGCCAGTAGATGATGCTGTGTAAGAAAAAAATAATACTTAAAGTGACATTTTTAACTTTTAAAAAAAAAATTACATATGAGGGGCTGCAACATTACATATGAGGGGCTGCAATTCCAATAGGTGCTAGCCGATGGCACTGTGTAAATCTACATTATTAATGCTATGACAAAATGGCGGTGCCCATATCAGTAAATTTTTATCCTTAAAGTTGGGTTTCCTTCTCCAAAATTATTTTTTTTTATCACATGTAGGTGGTCAAGACGAAAGTCGTTGCATATACTACAGATAGGCGTGATTATTATCACTCCCCCAAAAAATGGTTAAAGCAAATGAGGAGGGTGAAGTCAGCGCCTAACTAATCATCTTACCCTCTAGGCTGCCGATGGCGAGGATGAGCACGGCCAAGGCCAAGACTTTCATGACTGCGGTTTCTTTGCTCCTGCAATATCACATATAATATCAGTGTTATAAGAGAACGCAGCATTAAATATATATATGTATATATATATATTTTTTTTTTTTTGTTTGTTTTTAAGTGGATAGTTATTTAATATTTATTAAAAGTGGTGTCCCTTTAATTGTAAGATCTTTTCTTATCAATTGCTTCACATAAATACCTAAAAAAGTACCCTGAAGGAATAAAAGAAAACTATAATAAGTAAATAAATAAAAAAATAAAATTATTATTATTTAAAAAATGTGTTCTCAGAATCAGTCCTTGGTCTGAGGGGAACATACCTGTGTGATCTGAAGGTAATCCTTGTTCTGGAGAATGATGCTCGGCTCCTTCTCCTGCCCCCTTATATACAGGGGGTGACACCATGTGGCCCCTCTTTGCCGTCGTCCCATTGGTCGGCGCTTGCTGACTACTTTATTGCCTTCCAAAGGTCTGTGTCCGTGCAGAGTTGGCTCCTTTTATCTCTGTATGGTTTTGCTGACTTTTTGTTGTCTTATGTCCATGTCAGGACTCAAAGGAAAAAAAAAATATTTCCGGATTTTTTTTCATTTAATATGAACCAATAATGATAATTTTAAATATAAATGTGGAAATATTTCTTTTATGATTACGTTTTTCTACTTCGATGTGACATTTTTATGGAATTTACCCAAGTGAAGGCCAATGCTGCCAGTGACTAAAGCAAAGGGAAAACTTCCATGGTGTAGGCCTCATGATGTCCATAGCAACCAATCATTGCAAAGCTCTCATTTTCCCAGAGATAACTCGGAAATGAAAGCTGAGCTATGATTGGTTGCTATGGGTAACAAGGCCTGTGCAGTTACACTAGAATTATGAGCCTAAGGGCTCATACTCACCTGCGAGAAACTCGGATGAGTCTCACACGTCAATGCCCTGCACTGCACTCAGATCCGAGCGTGCGGCCACATAGGAATACATGCAGCCGCACGCTCCGCTCCTGAGTGCCGGGTATTGACGTGCGAGACTCATCCGAGTTTCTCGCAGGTGAGTATGAGCCCTAATGGAGACTCAATCATGTTAGGCTGGCCTGGCCATCCGCACCTCTCGCCATTTTCTAATCTAACACCTGAGGGCAATGGATGCGTTGATGTGAGAGTTTATCTGCTGTGCTATTAGACGGATTTGTCAGTCTGCCCTTTGCTTCATATTATCTAGGAAGGGATAGCGGCGATAAAACCTTACGCCCATGCGTTCTGTGGCCGTACACATGCACAGGGGACATGCAAAAACACTCCTCAGGTCAAGATGCTGATATAACCTGGGTATCTGTATGTAATGATATACAGTGGCTTGAAAAAGTAATAATTTTACACATATTTTTCACATTACACCCACAAATAAATGTAAATTTATATTATCAGAATTTTATGTGATACTAACACAAAGTAGCAAGTATTTGTGAAGTGTAAACAAAATGATACAGGGTTTTTGACATGTTATAAAAACATTCCCATCAACTCTGACCAGCTTCCCTGTCCCTGCTAAAGAAAAGACTCCCCACAGGATGATGCTGCCTCCACTATGTGTGACAGTGGGGATGTTGTTTTCAGGGTGATGTGAAGTGTTACTTTTCCACCACACATAGCATTCTGCATTTAGCCCAAAAGGGTATAGTTTGGTCTTTACACATTCACACATAGCATCCAATTTACATCCGATTGCAATGCGATTTTAACATGCGCATTTACATAGGGCAATTCTCTGTCATTTACACAGTATTTCCTTTTCAAAGGAAATATTCGTTAAAGTCGGCAGTTCATGTGTAGAGTAAAGTGTTGTGAATTCTGTTGTCAGGCTCCCTCCTGTGGTCATGAATGGTACTTTGGCTGGTTCTGTCCATGGACTTTCCCTGGTGCCTGTGGGTGTTTCTGAGTTTCCTTCCACAGGTGTCGAGGCTAATTCGTTAGTGGGCTGCTCTATTTAACTCCACTTAGATCTTTTCCCCATGCCAGCTGTCAATGTTGTACTATGGCTCTAGTTCGCTCCTGGATCGTTCTGAGTTCCTGTTGCTCCAGCAGAAGCTAAGTTCCTCTGTGCTATTTTGCTTGTTTGCTATTTTTTCTGTCCAGCTTGCTTTTGTCAATATTGCCTTGCTTGCTGGAAGCTCTGGGACGCAGAGGGGCGCCTCCCGCACCGTGAGTCGGTGCGGAAGGTATTTTTCCCTGCACTCTCTGCGTGGTTTTTTGTAGGTTTTTGTGCTGACCGCAAAGTAACCTTTTCTATCCTCGTTCTGTTTAATAAGTCGGGCCTCACTTTGCTAAATCTATTTCATCTCTGTGTTTGTATTTTCATCTTTACTCACAGTCATTATATGTGGGGGGCTGCCTTTTCCTTTGGGGAATTTCTCTGAGGCAAGGTAGGCTTTATTTTTCTATCTTCAGGGCTAGCTAGTTTCTTAGGCTGTGCCGAGTTGCATAGGGAGCGTTAGGCGCAATCCACGGCTATTTCTAGTGTGTTTTGATAGGTTTAGGGATTGCGGTCAGCAGAGTTCCCACGTCCCAGAGCTCGTCCTTATTATCAGTAACAATCAGGTCCATTATTTGTCCAAACCACCGGATCATAACAGTAAAGTAAAATCACAGAGTGACGGAATAGAATAGATAGAATAGATATATACACATAGAATACACAGATATATAGATGAAAGTGATTATATATATATACAGTACAGACCAAAAGTTTGGACACACCTTCTCATTTAAAGATTTTTCTGTATGTTCATGACTATGAAAATTATAAATTCAAACTGAAGGCATCAAAACTATGAATTAACACATGTGGAATTATATACTTAACAAAAAAGTGTGAAACAACGGAAAATATGTCTTATATTCTAGGTTCCCCAAAGTAGCCACCTTTTGATTTGATGACTGCTTTGCACACTCTTGGCATTCTCTTGATGAGCTTCAAGAGGTAGTCACCGGAAATGGTTTTCACTTCACAGGTGTGCCTTGTCAGGTTTAAGAAGTGGGATTTTTTGCCTTATAAATGGGGTTGGGACCATCAGTTGTGTTGAGCAGAAGTCTGTTGGATACACAGCTGATAGTCCTACTGAATAGACTGTTAGAATTTGTATTATGGCAAGAAAAAAGCAGCTAAGTAAAGAAAAACGAGTGGCCATCATTACTTTAAGAAATGAAGGTCAGTCAGTCCGAAAAATTGGGAAAACTTTGAAAGCATCCCCAAGTGCAGTTGCAAAAACCATCAAGCGCTACAAAGAAACTGGCTCACATGAGAACCGCCCCAGGAAAGGAAGACCAAGAGTCACCTCTGCTTCTGAGGATAAGTTTATCCAAGTCACCAGCCTCAGAAATCACAGGTTAACAGCAGCTCAGATTAGAGACCAGGTCAATGCCACACAGAGTTCTAGCAGCAGACACATCTCTACAACAACTGTTAAGAGAAGACTTTGTGCAGCAGGCCTTCATGGTAAAATAGCTGCCAGGAAACCACTGCTAAGGACAGGCAACAAGCAGAAGAGACTTGTTTAGGCTAAAGAACACAAGGAATGGACATTAGACCAGTGGAAATCTGTGCTTTGGTCTGATGAGTCCAAATTTGAGATGTTTGGTTCCAACCACCGTGCCTTTGTGCGACGCAGAAAAGGTGAACGGATGGACTCTACATGCCTGGTTCCCACCGTGAAGCATGGAGGAGGTGTGATGGTGTGGGGGTGCTTTCCTGGTGACACTGTTGGGGATTTATTCAAAATTGAAGTCATTCTGAACCAGCATGGCTACCACAGCATTTTGCAGCGGTATGCTATTCCATCCGGTTTGCGTTTAGTTGGACCATCATTTATTTTTCAACAGGACAATGACCCCAAACACACTTCCAGACTGTGTAAGGGCTATTTGACCAAGAAGGAGAGTGATGGAGTGCTATGCCAGTTGACCTGGCCTCCACAGTCACCAGACCTGAACCCAATCGAGATCTTTTGGGGTGAGCTGAACCGCAGAGTGAAGGTAAAAGGGCCAACAAGTGCTAAGCATCTCTGGGAACTCCTTCAAGACTGTTGGAAAACCATTTCTGGTGACTACCTCTTGAAGCTCATCAAGAGAATGCCAAGAGTGTGCAAAGCAGTCATCAAATCAAAAGGTGGCTACTTTGAAGAACCTAGAATATAAGACATATTTTCCGTTGTTTCACACTTTTTTGTTAAGTATATAATTCCACATGTGTTAATTCATAGTTTTGATACCATTGATTTTACTATGTTGTGTACCATGGGGGAAAAAATCCAAGTGTGGTGAAATTGCAAAAAAAAGTGCAATCCCGCACTTGTTTTTTGTTTGGCTTTTTTACTAGGTTCACTAAATGCTAAAAATGACTTGCCATTATGATTCTCCAGGTCATTATGAGTTCATATTTCAAAAAACCTGATCTGCACATCCAAACATAGACACAGTGTGAACAGGTGCTGAACCCAGAGTCGCCAACTCGTATATATTTAAGTAAATAGGGCAGCACACTGCAGCGCCAAAACATGCAAACTTGAAAACACAAAATTTGAACTGCATTACTGCACTGAAAATATGAAAAATGAGAGCTTTTAGCGCATAAAAATGGCCAATTTTATGTGTACCTCGTAGCCACGATAAGGCATCTCTCTTATACGAGGCCCTACGCTTGACCTACCTCTCTGAGAATAAAAGTCTCAATCTGAATGGGTACATGTGAAACCTCTCCTTGGACTCAAATTCTCTCTCACTGTGGAGGGGTATTGGACCTATTATAATTAAAACACCTGAAGCTAGGAGGCGGGGAGTGCACGACCAGAAGGCTAGAGAATACATTTCAAAAAACCTGATCTGCACATCCAAACATAGACACAGTGTGAACAGGTGCTGAACCCAGAGTCGCCAACTCGTATATATTTAAGTAAATAGGGCAGCACACTGCAGCGCCAAAACATGCAAACTTGAAAACACAAGAGAGGTAGGTCAAGCGTAGGGCCTCGTATAAGAGAGATGCCTTATCGTGGCTACGAGTAATGCAGTTCAAATTTTGTGTTTTCAAGTTTGCATGTTTTGGCGCTGCAGTGTGCTGCCCTATTTACTTAAATATATACGAGTTGGCGACTCTGGGTTCAGCACCTGTTCACACTGTGTCTATGTTTGGATGTGCAGATCAGGTTTTTTGAAATGTATTCTCTAGCCTTCTGGTCGTGCACTCCCCGCCTCCTAGCTTCAGGTGTTTTAATTATAATAGGTCCAATACCCCTCCACAGTGAGAGAGAATTTGAGTCCAAGGAGAGGTTTCACATGTACCCATTCAGATGGAGACTTTATTCTCAGAGAGGTAGGTCAAGCGTAGGGCCTCGTATAAGAGAGATGCCTTATCGTGGCTACGAGGTACACATAAAATTGGCCATTTTTATGCGCTAAAAGCTCTCATTTTTCATATTTTCAGTGCAGTAATGCAGTTCAAATTTTGTGTTTTCAAGTTTGCATGTTTTGGCGCTGCAGTGTGCTGCCCTATTTACTTAATTATGAGTTCATAGACACCAAATATGTCTAGGTTATTTTTTATCTAAGTGGTGAAAAAAAAATCCAAACTTTGTTTAAAAAAAGAAAAAAAATTGTGCCATATTCCTATACTCATAGCATCTCCATTTTTTGTGATCTAGGGTTGGATTAGGGCTTAATTTTTGTGTGCCAAGCTGATGTTTTTAATTATACCATTTTCGTGCAGATACAAACTTTTGATCGCCCGTTATTGCATTTTAATGCAATGTCGCGGCAACGAAAAAAACATAATTCTGGCATTTTGACTTTTTTTCTCACTAAAAATCAGGTTAATCCTTTCATTTTATTGATAGATCAGGCGATTCTGAACGCGACGATACCAAATATGTGTATGTTTTTTGTTTTTTTTTATATATATATTAAAGAACAGTTATAGAATGGGGGACATATACCAGGGGCCCAGGACAAGAGACATATACCAGAATGGGCAATATGTATACCATGATGGGGCCAGGATGAGGGGCAAATATACCAGGATGGAGGGAGGGTGCACTTAAACAACACAATTTAACTCCAAGTCAATCACACTTCTGTGAAATCAACCTCTCCAGTTATGAAGCAACACTAATTGTGAATCAATTTCTCCTGCTGTTGTGCAAATGTAACAGACAACAGGTAGAAATGATAGGCAACCAACAAGACAACCCCTAAAAAGGAGTGGTTCTGCACTATGACCCACAGAAGTTGCTCAGGTAGTGCAGCTCATCCAGGATGGCACATCAATGTGAGGTGTGACAAGAAGGGTAGCTATGTCTGTCAGCACAGTGTCCAGAGCATGGAGCAGATACCAAGAGACATGCCAGTATAACGGGAGATGTGGAGGGGGCCGTAGGAGGGCAACAACCCAGCAGCGGGACAGCTATCTCCTCCTTTGTGCAAGGAGAAACAGGAGGAGCACTGCCAGAGCCCTCCAAAATAACCTCCAGCAGGCCACTAACATCCAAGTGTCTGCACAAACTGTCAGAAACAGACTCCATGAGAGTGGTATAAGGGCCTGAAGTGGTGGTGGGCCCCAGTACAAATCTTGCATTGGGGCTCATCAGACTATAGTTACACTGCTGACACCACACACGCCTTAGACTAAGTTCACTTTAGTGTACCGGGGCTTTGCGGAGGGCTGCGTATGCCCTCCGCTAAGCCCCACCTACTTCCGCATATTTCTGCATGGGTTCTGCTTACCTATCTTTAACAATGGGTACGCAGGACATGCGGATGTATGCGGATGCGTTGTTTTGACGTGCCCGCTGACCGCACAGAAACGCAACAAGTTGCGTTTTGTGTGGACAGTGGGCGCGTCAAAACGACACATCCGCATACATCCATAGGTACGCAGGACGCATGCAGAAGTATGCGGAAGTAGGCAGGGCTTAGCGGAGGGCGTACGCAGCCTTTCGCAAAGCCCCGGAATGCTAATGTGAAACCGGCCTTACATAAACACAATGACACTGTTTTTGCTGGAGGAGCTGAGATGTTATGCTATATGAGCTGCAGCTTCCTCAGCTTCTCCTCCTCACTGTAGCACTGTCCCAGCAGTGTCCCAGGGGACTGGGGACAAGAGCAGGAGGAGGCTGACAGGACAGGAGCCACTTTCACCAAGAGCAGCACACACGATGGATACTGTACTACTAGTCTGACAGCTCAGCATGGTAGGCGCCCGCCATCTCTAGCTCTCAGAAGTGCTGTGCTGGAGGACAGGAACACTGGCCAGTGAGCGCTTCTATCATTCTGATGACGGGGGCGTTCACTGCATGCTCCTTTTTCAATGTCAGGCTGAGCAGTATCACAGTTCCACAAAAGTGCGCCCTCACAACCTGTTATAAGATGGCTCGCTAGGCAGGCGCCCACCCTGCGTACCCCTAGTCCCAGCCATGCTTGAGATGTCAGATTAGGTGTACATCCATGTCTTAAAATATAGAGAGTGTCCAGCGGACATGGGCAGCCCAATCTCCAGACCTGAACCCCATTGAAAACCTCTGGAATGTAATCAAGAGGATGACGGATAGTCACAAGCCATCAACAAAGAAGAACTGCTTAAATGTTTGCACCAGAAGCAGCGAGAAAGACTGGTGGAAAGCATGCCAAGACGCATGAAAGCTGTGAATAAAAATCATGGTTATTCCACAAAATATTGATTTCTGAGCTCTTCCTGAGTTAAAACATTAGTATTGTTGTTTCTAAATGATTATGAACTTGTCTTCTTTGCATTATTTGAGGTCTGAAAGTACTGTTTGTTTGTTTTTTAATTGTGACCATTTCTCCTTTTCAGAAAAAAATACAAAATGTATTGCTTAATTAAAGAGATACCAGTAAGGTACAAATATCCATAGTTTTGGCAATACTCAATTAGCAATTATATAGAAAAGGAGAACATAGAGTAAATACAAACTTTATTGGAATCAAAAAGATATACAAGAATAAAAATGGATATCATAAGTCAAAAATTGTAACATGTGAACCATACCCAGGTGAAGTTACTTGACCAGTGATTCCTGTTATGTTTGCTAATGACAGGTGTTATGAAGGCAATCCAGAAACACAGTGTGCTTAGCGATCAGAGCGCACACAGTGATCTGACAAATACCCAAAAATACAAGAACGAGCTCTGAGACGTGGAAACTCTGTAGACTGCACACCTGATCCTATCCTAAACACAACTAAAAGCGGCTGTGGATTGCGCCTAACAACTACCTAGGCAACTCGGCACAGCCTAAGAAACTAGCTAGCCTGAAGATAGAAAAATAGGCCTGACTTGACCCAGAGAAATCCCCCAAAGGAAAAGGCAGCCCCCCACATATAATGACTGTGAGTAAGATGAAAAGACAAAACGTAGGGATGAAAAAGATTCAGCAAAGTGGGGCCCGATATTCTAGGACAGAGCGAGGACAGTAAAGCGAACTTTGCAGTCTACAAAAAACCCTAAAGCAAAACCACGCAAAGGGGGCAAAAAAAACCCACCGTGCCGAACTAACGGCACGGCGGTACACCCTTTGCGTCTCAGAGCTTCCAGCAAAACAAAAGACAAGCTGGACAGAAAAAAAGCAACAAAAAAGCAAAAGGCACTTAGCTATACAGAGCAGCAGGTCACAGGAACAATCAGGAGAAGCTCAGATCCAACACTGAAACATTGACAAGGAGCAAGGATAGCAGCATCAGGCGGAGTTAAGTAATGAAGCAGTTAACGAGCTCACCAGAACACCTGAGGGAGGAAGCTCAGAAGCTGCAGTACCACTTGTGACCACAGGAGTGAATTCAGCCACAGAATTCACAACAGTACCCCCCCCCCTTGAGGAGGGGTCACCGAACCCTCACCAGAGCCCCCAGGCCGACCAGGATGAGCCGCATGAAAGGCACGAACAAGATCGGAAGCATGAACATCAGAGGCAAAAACCCAGGAATTATCTTCCTGAGCATAACCCTTCCATTTAACCAGATACTGGAGTTTCCGTCTAGAAACACGAGAATCCAAAATCTTCTCCACAATATACTCCAATTCCCCCTCCACCAAAACCGGGGCAGGAGGCTCAACAGATGGAACCATAGGTGCCACGTATCTCCGCAACAACGACCTATGGAATACATTATGTATGGAAAAGGAGTCTGGGAGGGTCAAACGAAAAGACACAGGATTGAGAACCTCAGAAATCCTATACGGACCAATAAAACGAGGTTTAAATTTAGGAGAGGAAACCTTCATAGGAATATGACGAGAAGATAACCAAACCAGATCCCCAACACGAAGTCGGGGACCCACACGGCGTCTGCGATTAGCGAAAAGTTGAGCTTTCTCCTGGGACAAGATCAAATTGTCCACTACCTGAGTCCAGATCTGCTGCAACCTATCCACCACAGAATCCACACCAGGACAGTCCGAAGACTCAACCTGTCCTGAAGAGAAACGAGGATGGAACCCAGAATTGCAAAAAAATGGAGAAACCAAGGTAGCCGAGCTGGCCCGATTATTAAGGGCGAACTCAGCCAACGGCAAAAAGGACACCCAATCATCCTGGTCTGCAGAAACAAAACATCTCAGATATGTTTCCAAGGTCTGATTGGTTCGTTCGGTCTGGCCATTAGTCTGAGGATGGAAAGCCGAGGAAAAGGATAGGTCAATGCCCATCCTACCACAAAAGGCTCGCCAAAACCTTGAAACAAACTGGGAACCTCTGTCAGAAACAATATTCTCAGGAATGCCATGCAACCGAACCACATGCTGAAAGAACAAAGGTACCAAATCAGAGGAGGAAGGCAATTTAGCCAAGGGCACCAGATGGACCATTTTAGAAAAGCGATCACAGACCACCCAAATGACTGACATCTTTTGAGAAACGGGAAGGTCAGAAATGAAATCCATCGAAATATGTGTCCAAGGCCTCTTTGGGACCGGCAAGGGCAAAAGCAACCCACTGGCACGAGAACAGCAGGGCTTAGCCCTAGCACAAATCCCACAGGACTGCACAAAAGTACGTACATCCCGTGACAGAGATGGCCACCAGAAGGATCTAGCCACTAACTCTCTGGTACCAAAGATTCCAGGATGACCAGCCAACACCGAACAATGAAGTTCAGAGATAAGTTTATTAGTCCACCTATCAGGGACGAACAGTTTCTCTGCTGGACAACGATCAGGTTTATTCGCCTGAAATTTTTGCAGCACCCGCCGCAAATCAGGGGAGATGGCAGACACAATGACTCCTTCCTTGAGGATACCCGCCGGCTCAGATAAACCCGGAGAGTCGGGCACAAAACTCCTAGACAGAGCATCCGCCTTCACATTTTTAGAGCCCGGAAGGTACGAAATCACAAAGTCGAAGCGGGCAAAAAATAACGACCAACGGGCCTGTCTAGGATTCAAGCGCTTGGCAGACTCGAGATAAGTCAAGTTCTTATGATCAGTCAATACCACCACGCGATGCTTAGCTCCTTCAAGCCAATGACGCCACTCCTCGAATGCCCACTTCATGGCCAGCAACTCTCGATTGCCCACATCATAATTACGCTCAGCGGGCGAAAACTTCCTGGAAAAGAAAGCACATGGTTTCATCACTGAGCAATCAGAACCTCTCTGTGACAAAACCGCCCCTGCTCCAATCTCAGAAGCATCAACCTCGACCTGGAACGGAAGAGAAACATCTGGCTGACACAACACAGGAGCAGAACAAAAACGACGCTTCAACTCCTGAAAAGCTTCCACAGCAGCAGAAGACCAATTAACCAAATCAGCACCCTTCTTGGTCAAATCGGTCAATGGTTTGGCAATGCTAGAAAAATTACAGATGAAGCGACGATAAAAATTAGCAAAGCCCAGGAACTTTTGCAGACTTTTCAGAGATGTCGGCTGAATCCAATCCTGGATGGCTTGGACCTTAACTGGATCCATCTCGATAGTAGAAGGGGTAAAGATGAACCCTAAAAATGAAACTTTCTGCACACCGAAGAGACACTTTGATCCCTTCACAAACAAAGAGTTAGCACGCAGGACCTGAAAAACCATTCTGACCTGCTTCACATGAGACTCCCAATCATCTGAGAAGATCAAAATGTCATCCAAGTAAACAATCAGGAATTTATCCAGATACTCACGGAAGATGTCATGCATAAAAGACTGAAACACAGATGGAGCATTGGCAAGTCCGAACGGCATCACTAGATACTCAAAATGACCCTCGGGCGTATTGAATGCAGTTTTCCATTCATCTCCTTGCCTGATTCTCACCAGATTATACGCACCACGAAGATCTATCTTAGTGAACCAACTAGCCCCCTTAATCCGAGCAAACAAGTCAGATAACAATGGCAAGGGATACTGAAATTTAACAGTGATCTTATTAAGAAGGCGGTAATCAATACACGGTCTCAGCGAACCATCCTTCTTGGCTACAAAGAAGAACCCTGCTCCCAGTGGTGATGACGATGGGCGAATATGTCCCTTCTCCAGGGATTCCTTCACATAACTGCGCATAGCGGCGTGTTCGGGCACGGATAAATTAAATAATCGACCTTTAGGGAATTTACTACCAGGAATCAAATTGATAGCACAATCACAATCCCTATGCGGAGGTAGAGCATCGGACTTGGGCTCTTCAAATACATCCTGATAATCAGACAAGAACTCTGGGACCTCAGAAGGGGTGGATGACGAAATCGACAAAAATGGAACATCACCATGTACCCCCTGACAACCCCAGCTGGATACCGACATGGAATTCCAATCCAATACTGGATTATGGGTTTGTAGCCATGGCAACCCCAACACGACCACATCATGCAGATTATGCAACACCAGAAAGCGAATAACTTCCTGATGTGCAGGAGCCATGCACATGGTCAGCTGGGCCCAGTATTGAGGTTTATTCTTGGCCAAAGGTGTAGCATCAATTCCTCTCAATGGAATAGGACACCGCAACGGCTCCAAGAAAAACCCACAACGTTTAGCATAATCCAAATCCATCAGATTCAGGGCAGCGCCCGAATCCACAAACGCCATGACAGAAAACGACGACAAAGAGCATATCAAGGTAATGGACAGAAGGAATTTGGACTGTACAGTACCAATGACGGCAGACCTAGCGGACCGCCTAGTGCGCTTAGGACAATCAGAAACAGCATGAGTGGAATTACCACAGTAGAAACACAGACCATTCAGACGTCTGTATTCCTGCCGTTCAACTCTAGTCATAGTCCTATCGCACCGCACAGGCTCAGGTTTAACCTCAGGCAGTACCGCCAAATGGTGCACAGATCCACGACCGATCTGAACGGCCAAAGACAAAGACTCATTCAAACCAGCAGGCATAGGAAATCCCACCATGACATCCTTAAGAGCCTCAGAGAGACCCTTTCTGAACAAAGCTGTCAGCGCAGATTCATTCCACTGAGTGAGTACTGACCATTTCCTAAATTTCTGACAATATACTTCTATATCATCCTGACCCTGGCACAAAGCCAGCAAATTTTTCTCAGCCTGATCCACTGAATTAGGCTCATCGTACAGCAATCCGAGCGCCAGGAAAAACGCATCGACACTACTCAATGCAGGGTCTCCTGGCGCAAGAGAAAATGCCCAGTCCTGAGGGTCGCCGCGCAAAAAAGAAATAATAATCAAAACCTGTTGAATAGGATTACCAGAAGAATGAGGTTTCAAGGCCAGAAATAGCTTACAATTATTTTTGAAACTTAGAAACTTAGTTCTATCTCCAAAAAAAAAATCAGGAATAGGAATTCTTGGTTCTAACATAGATTTCTGATCAATAGTATCTTGAATTTTTTGTACATTCATAACGAGATTATCCATCGAAGAGCACAGACCCTGAATATCCATGTCCACACCTGTGTCCAGAATCACCCAAATGTCTAGGGGAAAAAAAAAAGTGAACACAGAGCAGAAAAAAAAAAAAAAATGATGTCAGAACTTTTTCTTTCCCTCTATTGAGAATCATTAGTTGGGCTCCTTGTACTGTTATGTTTGCTAATGACAGGTGTTATGAAGGCAATCCAGAAACACAGTGTGCTTAGCGATCAGAGCGCACACAGTGATCTGACAAATACCCAAAAATACAAGAACGAGCTCTGAGACGTGGAAACTCTGTAGACTGCACACCTGATCCTATCCTAAACACAACTAAAAGCGGCTGTGGATTGCGCCTAACAACTACCTAGGCAACTCGGCACAGCCTAAGAAACTAGCTAGCCTGAAGATAGAAAAATAGGCCTGACTTGCCCCAGAGAAATTCCCCAAAGGAAAAGGCAGCCCCCCACATATAATGACTGTGAGTAAGATGAAAAGACAAAACGTAGGGATGAAATAGATTCAGCAAAGTGGGGCCCGATATTCTAGGACAGAGCGAGGACAGTAAAGCGAACTTTGCAGTCTACAAAAAACCCTAAAGCAAAACCACGCAAAGGGGGCAAAAAAAACCCACCGTGCCGAACTAACGGCACGGCGGTACACCCTTTGCGTCTCAGAGCTTCCAGCAAAACAAAAGACAAGCTGGACAGAAAAAAAGCAACAAAAAAGCAAAAGGCACTTAGCTATACAGAGCAGCAGGTCACAGGAACAATCAGGAGAAGCTCAGATCCAACACTGAAACATTGACAAGGAGCAAGGATAGCAGCATCAGGCGGAGTTAAGTAATGAAGCAGTTAACGAGCTCACCAGAACACCTGAGGGAGGAAGCTCAGAAGCTGCAGTACCACTTGTGACCACAGGAGTGAATTCAGCCACAGAATTCACAACAGATTCCCACTCTAAACCAGGAAGATAGGCTGAAGTTCTATCTGGGTGGTTATATAGAGTGTGGGTATAATACTAAATACCTTCCCTAGGAACTCTGTTCCCAAATTGCCAGGCACCCACTACTCTTATAAATAAACCCGGGACAAATATAGCCGGTAAATCAATTAAGTATCAAGATCGATAATTACCCATGTCCAGTTTAGGTGAGTGTCCCGGTCACCCCAACGCGCGTTTCGCGTGCTAATTGTAGCCTCGCTTCCTCAGGGGGCGTGGCTTAACTCCGATCTTAGTGCTCATTAAATACTGTGCCGTTCCGGTCACTTGACCGTGCGGCTTCCAATCAGTGCTAAGTAAAAGTACGCTTGCGTGCTTGTGACGTGTCATCGTCATGGAAATCAGCGGCGCTATAACGCCGCTTGTATCTCAATCAGTGATCACCTAGTGCTTGCATACTATGTTTATCTACTAGTGCCGGCGAGCACCACGTGTCCCGCAGTGGTCCCCACCACGTAGGTGAGACCCCGCCCACCCCGGTCACATGAGCAAGCCGGTGCCTGGCCGCAACACGTTCCCGGAGGGAGCAGGGGACACCCCCACAGGGGAGAAGACAGCGCAAGACAAATGGTGCTATAGCCCGCCTGATGACATGTAAATATGCTAATACACTAGGTAAATGATTTACTTTTAAGGAAAAAAGTGCCAATTGTGTTATATTTATAACTATGATTATTTAAGTAATATGTGCAGCTCTCTAAACATCACTATTTTGTGCCGAATGCTGTATATATAGATGTGCTTTAAAAATATCCATGCTTTAACCCCTTAGTGACAGAGCCAATTTGGTACTTAATGACCAGGCCAATTTTTGCAATTCTGACCACTGTCACTTTATGAGGTTATAACTCTGGAACGCTTCAACGGATCCCGCTGATTCTGAGATTGTTTTTTCGTGACATATTGTACTTCATGTTAGTGGTAACATTTCTTCGATATTACTTGCGATTATTTATGAAAAAAACGGAAATATGGCGAAAATTTTTAAAATTTTGCAATTTTCAAGCTTTGTATTTTTATGCCCTTAAATCAGAGAGATATGTCATGAAAAATAGTTAATAAATAACATTTCCCACATGTCTACTTTACATCAGCACAATTTTGGAAACAAAATTTTTTTTTGTTAGGGAGTTATAAGGGTTAAAAGTTGACCAGCAATTTCTCATTTTTACAACACCATTTTTTTTTAGGGACCACATCACATTTGAAGTAATTTTGAGGGGTCTATATGATAGAAAATAATGAAGTGTGACACCATTCTAAAAACTACACCCCTCAAGGTTCTCAAAACCACATTCAAGAAGTTTATTAACCCTTTACGTGCTTCACAGGAACTGAAACAATGTGGAAGGAAAAAATGAACATTTAACTTTTTTTTGCAAACATCTTTTTTTTATTTTCACAAGTGTAAAAACAGAAATGTAACCATAAATTTTGTTATGCAATTTCTCCTGAATACGCCAATACCCCATATGTGGGGGTAAACCACTGTTAGGGCGCACCGCAGAACTTAGAAGTGAAGGAGCGCCGTTTGACTTTTTCAATGCAGAATTGGCTGGAATTGAGATCGGACACCATGTCACATTTAGAGAGCCCCTGATGTACCTAAACAGTGGAAACTCCCCACAAGTGACACCATTTTGGAAACTAGACCCCTTAAGGAACTTATCTAGATGTGTGGTGAGCACTTTGAACCCCCAAGTGCTTCACAGAAGTTTATAACGTAGAGCCGTGAAAATAAAAAATCGCTTTTGTTTACACAAAAATGATCTTTTCGCCCACAAATTCTTATTTTCACAAGGGTAACAGGAGAAATTAGACCACAAAAGTTGTTGTGCGATTTCTCCTGAATACGTTGATACCCCATATGTGAGGGTAAACCACTGTTTGGGCGCACCGCAGAGCTTGGAAGTGAAGGAGCGCCGTTTTACTTTTTCAATGTTGAATTGGCTGGAATTGAGATTGGACGCCATGTCGCGTTTGGAGAGCCCCTGATGTGCCTAAACAGTGGAAACCCCCCACAAGTGACACCATTTTGGAAACTAGACCCCTTAAGGAACTTATCTAGATGTGTGGCGAGCACTTTTAACCCCCATGTGCTTCACAGAAGTTTATAACGTAGAGCCGTGAAAAAAAAAAATTGCATTTTTTCTACAAAAATGATCTTTTTGCCCACAAATTTTATTTTCACAAGGGTAACAGGAGAAATTAGACCACTAAAGTTGTTGTGCAATTTCTCCTGAGTACGTCGATACCCAATATGTGGGGGTAAACCACTGTTTGGGCGCACCGCAGAGCTTGGAAGAGAAAGAGTGCCGTTTTACTTTTTCAATGTAGAATTGGCTGGAATTGAGATCGGACGCCATGTCGCGTTTGGAGAGCCCCTGATGTGCCTAAACAGTAGAAATCCCCCACAAGTGACCCCATTTTGGAAACTAGACCCCCCATGGAACTTATCTAGATGTGTGGTGAGAACCTTGAATGCCCAAGTGCTTCACAGAAGTTTATAATGCAGAGCCGTGAAAATAAAAAATATTTTTTTTTTCCACAAAAAAGATTTTTTAGCCACCAAATTTTTATTTTCACAAGGGTAACAAGAGAAATTGGACCCCAAAAGTTGTTGTCCAATTTGTCCTCAGTATGCTGGTACCCCATATGTGGGGGTGAACCACTGTTTGGGCGCACGGCAGAGTTCGGAAGGAAGGAGCGCCGTTTTGGAATGCAGACTTTGATAGAATGGTCTGCGGGTATTATGTTGCGTTTGCAGAGCCCCTGATGTACCTAACCAGTAGAAACCCTCCACAAGTGACCCCATTTTGGAAACTAGACCCCCCAAGGAACTTATCTAGATGTGTGGTGAGAACTTTGAATGCCTAAGTGCTTCACAGAAGTTTAGAATGCAGAGTCGTGAAAATAAAAAATATTTTTTTTTCCACAAAAAAGATATTGTAGCCCCCAAGTTTTTATTTTCACAAGGGTAACAGGAGAAATTGGACTGCAATAGTTGTTGTCCAATTTATCCCGAGTACGCTGATGCGCCATATGTGGGGGTAAACCACTGTTTGGGCGCACGGCAGAGCTCGGAAGGGAAGGAGCGCCTTTTTGGAATGCAGACTTTGATAGAATGGTCTGTGGGCATTATGTTGCGATTGCAGAGCCCCTGATGTACCTAAACTGTAGTAACCCCCCACAAGTGACCCCATTTTGGAAACTAGACCCCCCAAGGAACTTATCTAGATGTGTGGTGAGAACTTTGAATGCCCAAGTGCTTCACAGAAGTTTAGAATGCAGAGTCGTGAAAATAAAAAATATTTTTTTTTCACAAAAAAGATTTTGTAGCCCCCAAGTTTTTATTTTCACAAGGGTAACAAGAGAAATTGGACCCCAGAAGTTGTTGTCCAATTTATCCCGAGTACGCTGATGCCCCATATGTGGGGGTAACCCACTGTTTGGGCGCACGGCAGAGCTCAGAAGGGAGGGAGCACCATTTGACTTTTTGAGCGCAAAATTGGCTGTCGTGTTTGGAGACCCCCTGATGTACCTAAACAGTGGAAACCCCCCAATTCTAGCTCCAACCCTAACCCCAACACACCCCTAACCCTAATCCCAACCTCATCCATAATCCTAATCACTAACCCTAACCATAATCACAACCCTTACCCCAAAACAACCCTAATGTCAACCCTAACCATAACCCTAATCAAAACCCTAAATCCAACACACCCCTAATCCTAATCTCAACCCTAACCTCAAACCTAACCCTAATCCCAATACACCCCTAATCACAACCCTAACCTTAACCCTAATCCCAAACCTAGCCCTAATCCCAAGCGTAACCCTAATGCCAACCCTAACCCTAATACCAACCCTAATCCAAACCCTAACCCTAATCCCAGCTCTAACCCTAACTTTAGCCCCAACCCTACCCCTAACTTTAGCCCCAACCCTAACCCTAGCCCTAGGGCTACTTTCACACTTGCGTCGTTTGGCATTCCGTCGCAATCCGTCGTTTTGGACAAGAAACGGATCCTGCAAATGTGCCCGCAGGATGCGTTTTTTGCCCATAGACTTGTATTGCCGACGGATCGTGACGGATGGCCACACGTCGCGTCCGTCGTGCACTGGATCAGTTGTGTTTTGGCGGAGCGTCGGCACAAAAAAACGTTCAATGAAACGCTTTTTTGTACGTCGCATCCGCCATTTCTGACCACGCATGCGTGGCTGTAACTCCGCCCCCTCCTCCCCAGGACATAGATTGGGCAGCGGATGTGTTGAAAAACTACAGCTGCTGCCCACGTTGTGCACAATTTTCACAACGTGCGTCGGTATGTCGGGCCGACGCATTGCGACGGCCCGTACCGACGTAAGTGTGAAAGAAGCCTAACCCTAAGTTTAGCCCCAACCCTAACCCTAAATTTAGCCCCAACCCTAACCCTAAATTTAGCCCCAACCCTAACCCTAAATTTAGCCCCAACCCTAGCCCTAACCCTACCCCTAACCCTACCCCTAACCCTACCCCTAACCCTACCCCTACCCCTAACCCTACCCCTAACCCTACCCCTAACCCTACCCCTAACCCTAACCCTACCCCTACCCCTAACCCTACCCCTAACCCTACCCCTAATTTTAGCCCCAACTGCTGTTCTCCTGCCGGCCGGCAGATGGAGACAGATGGCGGGCGCACTGGGCATGCGTCCGCCATGTTCTGCTGCCGGCGGCCAGGAGGAGCAGCAAGAGGATCCAGGGACCTAGGTGAGTATGCTAGGGTCCCCGAATCCCCCTATTTCTCTGTCCTCTGATGTGCGATCACATCAGAGGACAGAGAATTACACTTTACTTTTTTTTTTTTTTTTTTTTTGCGGTCGCCGGTAAACAGTTAATTACCGGCGATCGCAAAACAGGGGT
This sequence comes from Ranitomeya imitator, assembly GCF_032444005.1. Taxonomy (NCBI): domain Eukaryota; kingdom Metazoa; phylum Chordata; class Amphibia; order Anura; family Dendrobatidae; genus Ranitomeya; species Ranitomeya imitator. The sequence continues at coordinate 659,840,286 of NC_091282.1, forward strand.
CGGTAATACCGACCCCAATCAAGCTCTTTGGGGTCTCCGCTACCCCCGGCAGCCGATACCCCAAAGATTCTCCCGGTGCCGGCCGGCGGGCGCACTGCGCATGCGCCCGCCATTTTGAAGATGGCGGCGCCCACCGGGAGACACGAGGAGCATTGGGGGAGCTAGGTGAGTATTGGGGGGCCACCTGGGACCCCTTTTCTCTGTCCTCCGATGTGCGATCACATCGGAGGACAGAGAAATTAAAATGAGATCGCTTTTTTTTTTTTTTTTGCGATCGCCGGTAAACGGTTAATTACCGGCGATCGCAAATGCGGGGTGGGTTAAAAACCCCCCGAATCATGTTCTCTGGGGTCTCGGCTACCCTCGGCAGCCGAGACCCCGGAGAAAATCGGCCTCTGGGGGGCGCTATGGACTTTTTCCATAGCGCCGTTAATTAACGGCGCTGTGGTTTAAGTACCCTTAGCGGCCGCCGTTAAAAGGCGTATCGGCGGTCGCTAAGGGGTTAAACAATACAATTACATATATAGTTAAAAATAGATCATGATAGAAAACATACAGACTAATGAAAAAATGAGACAATAGGGACTCAGTCCATAATGGCACTCCCAACTATTCTGGAACATATTCACCATATGGTTTCTTTGTATCACATTATCCACTATGGGAACATGTATATTATCCAATATGTCCATCCTAGTTAAGTAAGTCTATTATTCAGCAAAATATGTCTTCTTTCTTTGTCCTCTTTGTGATGAAATACGGAGTATTTTCCTCTCATATCTTCATTATATCTGCAGTGTGTCAATCAAGAACTAATAAACAGAATGACAAAAACACAATTAAAAACCACAAACTAAGAAAAGGAACTAAAATAAAATAAAATCTGGTTGGAGTGTAATGGAGTGGATCAGGCTTAGCAATAATTGAGGGGTTAGTACATAGATGTTACAAATAGGATGAAAAGCCATACGGTTCGTTTAACCCATTGGGTGCCAGGGTCCCCAGAGTGGTAATCCACCTACATTCTCTTTGTCCAGTAGGCGTTGGATGTCCCCTCCTCTAATCCCACTCTGAATATGTTCAATACCCCTAACTGAAAGAAGTCTAGGGTTACATTTATGGTGCTCTTTAAAGTGGCGGGGAATGGTTTTTAATTTTGAAGCATCTTCTTCTCTCTCCGCCGCCATGATGTTTCTAACATGCTCTCTCGTGCGAGTACCCAGTCGTCTAGACGTCAGGCCAATATAAATTTTAGGACAGCTACAAACTGCATAATAAATAACCTGAGTGGTATTACAGGTAATGTGTTGTTTTATGGGGAATGTTTTTCCTCCCACTGATTGAAAATCTGACGTCCGACTGATGTTTTTGCACGAGATGCAGTTTCCACATGGGAAACATCCTTTACTGGGACCAATTGATCCAAATTGATTTTTTCTCTTCGCCACGACAGCACCCACTTGAGAGAGGGGATCCGCCCCTAGGAACAGGAAACCCTATGGAGAGAATAAAAGGGGCGGTCCCCCTCGCTCCCACAGTTGGTTTCCTGTTCCTACGGGAGACCTGGAGAGAAGAGGATTCCCAGCCTGGATGCCGCTTGCGCGGTTTACCTGAATAGGGACGGCAAGGGCTCCAGGGCTGGAAGCAGCGTCGGGGGTCCTGTCTCAGCTTCCCCCCTCTGCTGGCAGGTACCGTGAGGCCAGGATCGGGGAGGCACCTGGCTCACGGAGAAGTATCCAGCAGACCTGCGGGCCGGACCGCTGGGGTAAGATCCTGTGACGCCAGCCTCGGGTGGCGCACAGGCAGCGTGGGGCCAGTGATTTCTCCCCCGGAAGTATTACTACAACTTCCGGGGTGATGGAGGAGGAGGACGGCGCCTGCGCGATCGCTGGATAGAAGCGCAGGCGCGCACAGCAGAGCCGCAACCCGGATGTAGTGGTCACTTCCGGGTGCGGCAGGAAGAAGATGGCGGCCCCCATAACAAAAGGACGCCGGCGTTGATTCCCGGCGTCCATCATGGCATCTCCTCAAGAGACAACGTTGCCTTCTTCTGAAGCTAACGCTGTTACACCAGGAAGCCGGACTAGCAGCCGCAGATCATCCTCCAAGAGCGCCAGGGAAAAAAAAAAGATCGGACCAGTCGGTTCCTCCATCTGTGCCTCCGTCTCCTCCTCTCCAGCCGGTATTATGACAGCTTCAGGGGTGAGTGTATGTCTACCCTATTTTAAGCTGATTGTACTCCCTCTTTCATCTAATTCCCTAGGTTAAAAGAACAGGGAAATCCAAACATAAGCAATGTGCCTTATGCTCTCAGCCGCTCCCGGATACCTATTTAAAAAAGTTATGCCAGTCTTGCATCGAATCCACCTTACGTGAGGAGTCTTCAGTAAGGTCGGATGATATACGTAGCATCATAAGAGAGGAGTTGCGAGCTTTTCGAAACTCGGATAAAATTCCTGGAAGTAGGAAGAAATACAGCTCTCCTCTATCTGAACAGTCATCTGAGGTTGAGGATAAGGAGTCGGACAGTTCCCAAGAGGTTATATCCTCGGAGGGTGAACAGGATACATGTTTCCCTACAGAAAGCATTGACAATTTAGTCAGATCTGTACGCAACACCATGGGTATGGAAGATACTAAGACCCTTAAAACACCTCAGGACGTGATGTTTGTTGGCCTGTCAGAGAAAAAGAGACCTTCCTTTCCTATTATTCCATCAATAAAGGAGTTAGTCAAAAAAGAGTGGGAAAGCCAAGGGCAAAGAGGGTTGCCGTCTTCCTCAAAACGTCGCTATCCCTTTAATGACGAGGATTTCTCCAAATGGGTAAAAGCCCCAAAAGTAGATGCGGCAGTGGCATCCACTTCTAAGAAATCTTTATTGCCTGTTGAAGATTCAGGATCCTTGCAAGACCCGCTCGATCGGAAAGCAGACTCCCTTTTAAAAAGAGCTTGGGAATCCTGTACAGGAGCTTTTAAACCAGCTATCTCGGCCACATGTACTGCTAGATCCATGATGGTTTGGTTGAATGATCTGGAAGAAGGCTTAAAAGGTGGCCTTTCCCGTAATAAACTCATGTCATCTATCCCGTTAATTAGAGGAGCTACTGCCTTTTTGGCAGATTCTTCGGCGGATTCCATCCGATTAGCAGCCAAATCAGCAGGTCTAACCAACGTGGCTCGCCGCGCCTTGTGGCTAAAGGGGTGGAAAGGAGATCCACAAACAAAATCCAAGTTATGTGGTCTGCCCTGTCAGGGTGAGTACCTATTTGGTACTCAATTGGATGACATTCTTACCAAAGCGGGTGAGAGGAAGAAAGGGTTCCCCAATAACACTTATCTTCCATCTTATAGGAGAGCATTCCGAAAGCCCATGTTCAACAGAAGACGGGACTATAAAAACCAGGACCGTTGGGCTAATAAGGACTTTAAGCAGAAAGGAGCCTTTTTCGGAAAACGCCCTTTCAAACCTGAGGATAAACCCCGCTAGGACAGATCTACCCGTTGGTGGTAGGTTGTCCTTCTTCTCCACACAATGGCTGGCAATAACCTCTAATTCATGGGCAACTAGCCTGATAACTACAGGCCTAAAACTAAGATTTTCTCAAGTTCCCCCGGACTCGTTTTGTTTGACTTCCTTAGGTTCACCATCACAACAAGAGGCCTTGGAACAGGAAATAACTCTCCTGTCCAAAGGAGTATTAGTGGAAGTCCCTTTTCATCAAAAAGGAAGGGGATTTTATTCCCCTTTATTTTTTATTTCAAAACCCGACGGATCATATAGAACAATAATTAACTTTAAGAGACTAAATGTCTTCTTAGAGAACCAAACTTTTAAAATGGAATCCATCCGGTCAACTATTAAGCTTCTGTTTCCCCATTGCTTCATGGCAGTTCTTGACCTTAAAGATGCATACTATCATCTTCCAATCTTCAGAGAGCATCAACAATATCTACGGGTGGCAGTTATGGTCAAAGGTCAGATACGGCATTATCAATACACATCAATGCCCTTTGGACTATCAATAGCCCCTAGAGTTTTCACAAAACTAATGTCAGAGGTAATGTCATATTTGAGGTTAAAAGATACCCTCATAATACCCTATTTAGATGACCTATTGATAGTCGGGAACTCTCTTTCTCAATGTCATCAACGCTTATCTGATTTAATTTCATCCTTACAGGGGTTGGGGTGGTTAGTGAATTGGGAAAAATCTAAATTGTCCCCCACAACTGAGCAAAAAATTTTAGGAATTATTCTAGACTCTACAAATCAAATGTGCTTTCTTCCCGAGTCAAAACAAATAGCAATCATAAACAAGGTACAATCAGTGACTAACCACCCCCTAATTTCCCTAACAGAAGGTATGTCCCTTCTTGGTTCCTTCACTTCTTGTATTCCAGCTGTTCCGTGGGCCCAATTCCATAGCAGGAAATTGCAGCATACAATACTTCGTGAGGAAGAAAGGTTACATGGCCGATTAGATACTCGTATTTCCTTAACGACAGACGTGATACAATCTCTCACTTGGTGGTTAAATCAGAATCATCTTTCCAGTGGGGTCCCCTGGGTGGTTAAACCATCAAAAACTGTTTTCACTGACGCCAGTCCTAGTGGTTGGGGAGCACATTTAGAAAACCAAATAGTACAAGGTCTGTGGTCTCCTAGAGAATCAGATGATTCTTCTAATAAAAAAGAGCTGAAGGCTGTTTATCATGCCTTATCTGAATTTCTTCCGCAGTTACACGGAACACATACAAGAGTCTTCTCAGACAACATGACAGCGGTAGCATATATAAACCACCAAGGAGGAACAAGATCGGAAGGACTCATGTCTATAGCCAACGATATTCTAGCCATGGCAGAGGAACACCTCCTGTCCCTATCGGCGCGACATGTGAGAGGAATCGACAATTCGAGAGCAGATTTCCTCAGTCGCCACACTCTCCACCAAGGAGAGTGGGTTCTAAATCGTCGTATCTTTTGTATGATAATAAAAAAGTGGGGCACTCCCGAGATAGATCTCTTTGCGACAAGACAAAACAGGCAAGTCAAAAAATTTGCATCATTGTTCCGATCTGACAATCCAGATATCTTCGCCCTACAAGTACCATGGGTATTCAAGAAGGCATATGCCTTTCCCCCGCTGATATTACTTCCGACAGTGATCAGGAAGATAAGGGAGGACAGAGCAAACGTGATCCTAATTGCTCCATTCTGGCCCAAGAGGCCATGGTTTTCCTGGCTGAGAGCCATGTCAATCTCAGACCCATGGATCCTCCCGGAGGATCAGGATCTTCTCTTCCAGGGCCCCTTCAACCACCCTCAGGTGAAGGGTCTACGGTTAACAGCCTGGAACTTGAGAGGCAGCTGCTAAAGATGAGAGGGTTCTCAAACAAAGTGATTGACACTCTTCTACTAAGTAGAAAAAAGTCCACTACCTCCATCTATGCAAGAGTGTGGAAAAAATTTCTAAACCTCTACCCAACAGCCCTGTCAAACGAAATTCATATTCCTATAATTTTAGAATTTCTTCAAAAAGGGCGCGATCTAGGTCTGGCAGTCAGTACCTTAAAAGTACACATTTCTGCGCTGGGGGCTTTGTATGGTCTTGATATCACAGGTAATAAGTGGGTAGCCAGATTTGTTGCAGCATGCCAGAGGTCAGAGACAGTCCGAATTCCCCATGTACCACCTTGGGATGTTAATTTAGTTCTCGAAGCTCTTACAGATCACCCTTTTGAGCCTCTACATTCAGCTCACATAAAACATGTCTCACTCAAGACAGCTCTTCTTGTCGCCTTAGTATCAGCGAGAAGAGTAAGTGACATTCAGGCACTATCGATAGATCCTCCTTTCATGTCTATATTCCCAGATAGAGTTGTCCTTAAGACAGACCCTTCATACTTACCCAAAGTATGCACTAAATTTCACAGATCGCAAGAAATTTTCCTTCCCTCCTTCTATGATAACCCTACAAGTCAGGAAGAACAAAAATACCACACATTAGATGTGAGGAGAGCCATATTAGCCTATTTGGATAGGACTAGCGCCTGGAGGAAGAGCAGGGCTCTCTTTGTTTCTTTCCAGGGTCATAGAAAAGGAGCTGGAATCACGAAGGGTACTTTATCTCGGTGGATTCGAGATGCAATATGTCTGGCCTATTCATCCAAAGGGGAGAATCCGCCTGAGACTGTAAGAGCACATTCCAACCGGGCGATTGCATCATCCTGGGCTGAACGAGCGGAGGTTCCGATAGAACAGATATGTAAGGCCGCAACCTGGTCTTCGCCTACTACCTTCTATAATCACTATAGATTAGATCTATCTGCCTCATCTGACTTATCCTTCGGTAGATCAGTCCTTAACACGGTGATCCCTCCCAAATGACTATCTCTGAAAGTCTCTCAAGTGGGTGCTGTCGTGGCGAAGAGAAAACACCGGATTACGTACCGGTAATGCTCTTTTATAGAGCCACGACAGCACCCCTTCACTTCCCACCCTTATAGGTTTTTTATTAGGAGCACGGTTAAGGGTGTTTGGTTCTTGTAGTTAGCCATGCTTAAGTTAACTAGTTATAAACGATGATATTGAATGACCTACTAAAGTCTGGTGGGCGGTTCCTCGCAATCTCTGTAAACCCAACTGTGGGAGCGAGGGGGACCGCCCCTTTTATTCTCTCCATAGGGTTTCCTGTTCCTAGGGGCGGATCCCCTCTCTCAAGTGGGTGCTGTCGTGGCTCTATAAAAGAGCATTACCGGTACGTAATCCGGTGTTTTGGAGGGGAAGGGATGTAATGACTAGACACTAGGATATCCTTAAGATTCCTACTTCTTCTGGATGTCATCAAGGGGTGTTCTGTCAGGACTTTGGATAGTGTTGGATCGGTCATTAGTACACTCCAGTGTTTTTGGAGACAATTTCTCATTGTGATCCATTCCCCATTGAATGTAGATATAAATCGAACAACATTTTCCTGTTGAGAATTATCCTTTCTCTGGGGATATAGCAAAGTCTCCCGTTTTTGGAACTTGGCCCTTTGGTATCCCTTTTTAATGCATCTATTGCTGTAGCCTCTTTAAACCTCTCTTGGAGATCCTGAGCCTGCATTTCAAACTTGGACTCAGAGGAACAAATCCTCCTCACCCTGAGGTGCTGCCCAACCGGGATGGCCCTAATGGTGCTATAAGGATGACTCGAACTCGCATGCAATAGAGAGTTGACGGAGGTTGACTTCCTGTGTACATCGGTCTGTAAATACCGGTGTTCATCCACCTCAATTTTAACATCCAGAAAGTCCACCGCCGTCGTACTCATTTGATATGTCAATTTGATGTTAAATCTATTGCAATTAAGGTCCTGCATAAAGGTCCGTAGCTCCTGCTCGGACCCCTGCCAGATTATAAGCAGGTCATCAATGTAACGCAACCAGCACTGCACATGGTCCGCGGCCCGGGCGCCTCCCCCCCCCACCAAAAATCTCCCTCTCCCAAAATCCAAGGAAGAGGTTGGCGAAAGAGGGCGCACAGGCCGCGCCCATGGCAGTGCCGCGTTGCTGCAAGTAAAAAACATCCTTAAAAACAAAAAAATTCCTGGTGAGGATGAAAGTAAGTAATTCCAAAATAAAATCACACATAAGGCCATCCCGGCTGCCAGATCCCAGGAAGAAGCGGACCGCCTCCAGTCCGTCCTCATGTTTTATACATGTATATAGTGACTTAATGTCGGCGGTGACAAGAATCATGTCATCTTCCAATTGGATCCCATTGATCCTACTCAGCACATCCGATGTGTCCCGAGCATAGGAGGGAAGGGTCTCAACCAATGGCTTAAGATAAAAATCCACAAATTTACAAATTGGGTCACTTAAACCTCCCATGCCCGAGACAATCGGACGGCCGGGGGGATCAATGGGATTCTTATGTATCTTAGGAACAAAATACAGAGTAGGTACTTTTGGAAATCTAGTCAATAGGCCATCAAAAATCTTTTTCAGGATCAATCCCTTCTCAAAAGCTTCCTCTAGGATACCCTCCAATTCATGGGAAAACTCATTCAATGGATTATATTCCAACCTGCGATACGTTTCTCTATCTCTGAGATGTCTTGTTGCCTCTTTTTCATAGAGTGTTTTGGGCCATAAAACAACGTTCCCCCCCTTGTCCGCTGGCTTAATCACAATATCATCATAATCCTTCAATTGTTGTAATGCTATTCTCTGTTTTGCTGTCAAGTTGTCATGTTGACGCCTTGTGGTTATTTTCTCAAAATCTTGTTTAACCAATCGTGTAAAAATCTCTACTGCCGGACATAAGGACAAGGGGGGGAACTTTGTTGATTTTGGATAGCAATCAGGTGGGAACCTACCAATAGGGCCCGATGTTTGTTCTTCCAAGAGATCCTCCAGCGCCCTCTGAGCCTCCCCCTCTATTTGATCCTCACTGGATATAGATCCATCCTTTGCAAACAATTTTTTGAAAATCAATTTTCTTGAGAAGAGATAGAGGTCTTTTGTGGCTGTAAATAGATCAAAGTTGTTAGTGGTTGAGAATGTTAACCCCTTTTGAAGTACATTAATTTGATCATTACTAAGAATGTGATTTGATAAATTGATTACCTCTAATCCCTTCTTATCTCCCTTCTTATCTCTCTTAGTTTGATGATTTTTTTGGGAGGCACCAAATTTGATGTTCTTTTTATCATTTTTTAAACCAGAATTTCGTAGATCATAATATTTGGATCCAGATTTGCTTGATCCTTCACTCGAGGTCATAGACACATTAGAGTCTGATCTGGCACGGGAGGATCCCCTGTATCGGAATGTTTTCCTATTCCACTTGTAGACCATATTGGATTGCTGGTCCCCAATGTCACGTTGGAATTTTTTGGCCTTATTTTCACATATATTTTTTTCCCATTTTGCAAAATCTTGCTCTAATTCAGCATTGAATGTTATTAGCATGTCACTGGGAGTATCCTGTTTTAATCTAGCTTGGATGTCCTCAATGTCCTTATCCATTGCATCAATGGCTGTCTGATTGAGTTGTGCCAATAGATCCATGAAACCCCTTGAACACGTATTAGCCAGCTCTTCCCATTTGGCTCGGAACGTATCATCTTCTACCTCAAACGAGGGGAATACCTGGACTCATAAGTCCTCGTGATATCAATCCCCTTTCCAAATATTTGTTTAAAAACAAAAGTACTGTTTGTTTGTTTTTTAATTGTGACCATTTCTCCTTTTCAGAAAAAAAATACAAAATGTATTGCTTGTTGTCAGAAGTTTATAGAATAAAAGAACAATTTACATTTTACTCAAAAATATACCTATAAAGAGAAAAATCAGAGAAACGGAACATTTTGCAGTGGTCTCTTAATTTTGTCAGAGCTGTATATACAGCTGTTGTATCCTGGTCTGTATATAATTATATCTATACAGCCTGCTATAACATAGGCATTTTATACTGTGATCATGAATGGAGTGATCTGGTCATGTCCTTAGCTTTCACCCACATAGAACATTTTGTCAAATAAGTCATCCTTCCAGAAAAAGAAAAATACAGAAGAAAAATAACACAAATGAGAGGACGTGGTTGTGTAATGATGGTCATTGACTCCTACAATGAACCAGGTCAACTCTTGTCATCTCCTTGATCCCAGGTCACACCACACAAGTAAATGACTGACAGCAGTGTATAGAGGAAGGAACACAAACCTCATCACTGTCTGCTGAGCCGTGTATCTAATCCTATCCTGTGTGTGATACTGTCTGCTGAGCCGTGTATCTAATCCTATCCTGTGTGATACTGTCTGCTGAGCCGTGCATCTAATCCTCTCCTGTGTGATACTGTCTGCTGAGCTGTGTATCTAATCCTATCCTGTGTGATACTGTCTGCTGAGCTGTGTATCTAATCCTATCCTGTGTGATACTGTCTGCTGAGCCATGTATCTAATCCTATCCTGTGTGATACTGTCTGCTGAGCTGTGTATCTAATCCTATCCTGTGTGATGCTGTCTGCTGAGCCGTGTATCTAATCCTATCCTGTGTGATACTGTCTGCTGAGCCGTGTATCTAATCCTATCCTGTGTGTGATACTGACTGCTGAGCTGTGTATCTAAACCTCTCCTGTGTGATACTGTCTGCTGAGCCGTGTATCTAATCCTATCCTGTGTGATACTGTCTGCTGAGACGTGTATCTAATCCTATCCTGTGTGATGCTGTCTGCTGAGACGTGTATCTAATCCTATCCTGTGTGATACTGTCTGCTGAGCCGTGTATCTAATCCTATCCTGTGTGTGATACTGTCTGCTGAGCTGTGTATCTAATCCTATCCTGTGTGATACTGTCTGCTGAGCCGTGTATCTAATCCTATCCTGTGTGATACTGTCTGCTGAGCTGTGTATCTAATCCTATCCTGTGTGACACTGTCTGCTGAGCCGTGTATCTAATCCTATCCTGTGTGTGATACTGTCTGCTGAGCTGTGTATCTAATCCTATCCTGTGTGATACTGTCTGCTGAGCTGTGTATCTAATCCTATCCTGTGTGATACTGTCTGCTGAGCTGTGTATCTAATCCTATCCTGTGTGATACTGTCTGCTGAGCCGTGTATCTAATCCTATCCTGTGTGTGATACTGTCTGCTGAGCCGTGTATCTAATCCTATCCTGTGTGTGATACTGTCTGCTGAGCCGTGTATCTAATCCTATCCTGTGTGTGATACTGTCTACTGAGCCGTGCATCTAATCCTCTCCTGTGTGATACTGTCTGCTGAGCTGTGTATCTAATCCTATCCTGTGTGATACTGTCTGCTGAGCTGTGTATCTAATCCTATCCTGTGTGATACTGTCTGCTGAGCCATGTATCTAATCCTATCCTGTGTGATACTGTCTGCTGAGCTGTGTATCTAATCCTATCCTGTGTGATGCTGTCTGCTGAGCCGTGTATCTAATCCTATCCTGTGTGATACTGTCTGCTGAGCCGTGTATCTAATCTTATCCTGTGTGTGATACTGACTGCTGAGCTGTGTATCTAAACCTCTCCTGTGTGATACTGTCTGCTGAGCCGTGTATCTAATCCTATCCTGTGTGATACTGTCTGCTGAGACGTGTATCTAATCCTATCCTGTGTGATGCTGTCTGCTGAGACGTGTATCTAATCCTATCCTGTGTGATACTGTCTGCTGAGCCGTGCATCTAATCCTCTCCTGTGTGATACTGTCTGCTGAGCTGTGTATCTAATCCTATCCTGTGTGATACTGTCTGCTGAGCTGTGTATCTAATCCTATCCTGTGTGATACTGTCTGCTGAGCCGTGTATCTAATCCTATCCTGTGTGATACTGTCTGCTGAGCTGTGTATCTAATCCTATCCTGTGTGATGCTGTCTGCTGAGCCGTGTATCTAATCCTATCCTGTGTGATACTGTCTGCTGAGCCGTGTATCTAATCCTATCCTGTGTGTGATACTGACTGCTGAGCTGTGTATCTAAACCTCTCCTGTGTGATACTGTCTGCTGAGCCGTGTATCTAATCCTATCCTGTGTGATACTGTCTGCTGAGACGTGTATCTAATCCTATCCTGTGTGATGCTGTCTGCTGAGACGTGTATCTAATCCTATCCTGTGTGATACTGTCTGCTGAGCCGTGTATCTAATCCTATCCTGTGTGTGATACTGTCTGCTGAGCTGTGTATCTAATCCTATCCTGTGTGATACTGTCTGCTGAGCCGTGTATCTAATCCTATCCTGTGTGATACTGTCTGCTGAGCTGTGTATCTAATCCTATCCTGTGTGACACTGTCTGCTGAGCCGTGTATCTAATCCTATCCTGTGTGTGATACTGTCTGCTGAGCTGTGTATCTAATCCTATCCTGTGTGATACTGTCTGCTGAGCTGTGTATCTAATCCTATCCTGTGTGATACTGTCTGCTGAGCTGTGTATCTAATCCTATCCTGTGTGATACTGTCTGCTGAGCCGTGTATCTAATCCTATCCTGTGTGTGATACTGTCTGCTGAGCCGTGTATCTAATCCTATCCTGTGTGTGATACTGTCTGCTGAGCCGTGTATCTAATCCTATCCTGTGTGTGATACTGTCTACTGAGCCGTGCATCTAATCCTCTCCTGTGTGATACTGTCTGCTGAGCTGTGTATCTAATCCTATCCTGTGTGATACTGTCTGCTGAGCTGTGTATCTAATCCTATCCTGTGTGATACTGTCTGCTGAGCCATGTATCTAATCCTATCCTGTGTGATACTGTCTGCTGAGCTGTGTATCTAATCCTATCCTGTGTGATGCTGTCTGCTGAGCCGTGTATCTAATCCTATCCTGTGTGATACTGTCTGCTGAGCCGTGTATCTAATCCTATCCTGTGTGTGATACTGTCTGCTGAGCCATGTATCTAATCCTATCCTGTGTGTGATACTGTCTGCTGAGCCGTGTATCTAATCCTATCCTGTGTGTGATACTGTCTGCTGAGCCGTGTATCTAACCCTATCCTGTGTGATACTGTCTGCTGAGCTGTGTATCTAATCCTATCCTGTGTGTGATACTGTCTGCTGAGCTGTGTATCTAATCCTATCCTGTGTGTGATACTGTCTGCCGAGCTGTGTATCTAATCCTATCCTGTGTGTGATACTGTCTGCTGAGCCGTGTATCTAATCCTATCATGTGTGTGATACTGTCTGCTGAGCTGTGTATCTAATCCTATCCTGTGTGTTACTGTCTGCTGAGCCGTGTATCTAATCCTATCCTGTGTGTGATACTGTCTGCTGAGCCGTGTATCTAATCCTATCCTGTGTGATACTGTCTGCCGAGCTGTGTATCTAATCCTATCCTGTGTGATACTGTCTGCTGAGCTGTGTATCTAATCCTATCATGTGTGATACTGTCTGCTGAGCCGTGTATCTAATCCTATCCTGTGTGTGATACTGTCTGCTGAGCCGTGTATCTAATCCTATCCTGTGTGATACTGACTGCTGAGCCGTGTATCTAATCCTATCCTGGGTGATACTGTCTGCTGAGCCATGTATCTAATCCTATCATGTGTGATACTGTCTGCCGAGCTGTGTATCTAATCCTATCCTGTGTGACACTGTCTGCTGAGCTGTGTATCTAATCCTATCATGTGTGATACTGTCTGCTGAGCTGTGTATCTAATCCTATCCTGTGTGATGCTGTCTGCTGAGCCGTGTATCTAATCCTATCCTGTGTGATACTGTCTGCTGAGCCGTGTATCTAATCCTATCCTGTGTGTGATACTGTCTGCTGAGCCATGTATCTAATCCTATCCTGTGTGTGATACTGTCTGCTGAGCCGTGTATCTAATCCTATCCTGTGTGTGATACTGTCTGCTGAGCCGTGTATCTAACCCTATCCTGTGTGATACTGTCTGCTGAGCTGTGTATCTAATCCTATCCTGTGTGTGATACTGTCTGCTGAGCTGTGTATCTAATCCTATCCTGTGTGTGATACTGTCTGCCGAGCTGTGTATCTAATCCTATCCTGTGTGTGATACTGTCTGCTGAGCCGTGTATCTAATCCTATCATGTGTGTGATACTGTCTGCTGAGCTGTGTATCTAATCCTATCCTGTGTGTTACTGTCTGCTGAGCCGTGTATCTAATCCTATCCTGTGTGTGATACTGTCTGCTGAGCCGTGTATCTAATCCTATCCTGTGTGATACTGTCTGCCGAGCTGTGTATCTAATCCTATCCTGTGTGATACTGTCTGCTGAGCTGTGTATCTAATCCTATCATGTGTGATACTGTCTGCTGAGCCGTGTATCTAATCCTATCCTGTGTGTGATACTGTCTGCTGAGCCGTGTATCTAATCCTATCCTGTGTGATACTGACTGCTGAGCCGTGTATCTAATCCTATCCTGGGTGATACTGTCTGCTGAGCCATGTATCTAATCCTATCATGTGTGATACTGTCTGCCGAGCTGTGTATCTAATCCTATCCTGTGTGACACTGTCTGCTGAGCTGTGTATCTAATCCTATCATGTGTGATACTGTCTGCTGAGCCGTGTATCTAATCCTATCCTGTGTGTGATACTGTCTGCTGAGCCGTGTATCTAATCCTATCCTGTGTGATACTGACTGCTGACCCGTGTAGCTAATCCTATCCTGGGTGATACTGTCTGCTGAGCTGTGTATCTCATCCTATCATGTGTGATACTGTCTGCTGAGCTGTGTATCTAATCATATCCTGTGTGATACTGTCTGCTGAGCTGTGTATCTAATCCTATCTTGTGTGATACGGTCTTCTGGCCTGTGTATCTAATCCTATCATGTGTGATACTGTCTGCTGAGCCATGTATCTAATCCTATCCTGTGTGTGATACGGTCAGCTGTGCTGTGTATCTAATCCTATCCTATGCGATACTGTCTGCTGAGCTGTGTATCTAAGCCTATCCTGTGTGATACTGTCTGCTGAGCTGTGTATCTAATCCTATCATGTGTGATACTGTCTGCTGAGCTGTGTATCTAATCCTATCCTGTGTGATACTGTCTGCTGAGCTGTGTATCTAATCCTATCTTGTGTGATACGGTCTGCTGAGCTGTGTATCTAATCCTATCATGTGTGATACTGTCTGCTGAGCCATGTATCTAATCCTATCCTGTGTGTGATACGGTCAGCTGTGCTGTGTATCTAATCCTATCCTGTGTGATACTGTCTGCTGAGCCGTGTATCTATTCCTGTCATGTGTGATCCTGACTGCTGAGCTGTGTATCTAATCCTATCCTGTGTGATACTGTCTGCTGAGCCGTGTATCTATTCCTGTCATGTGTGATCCTGACTGCTGAGCTGTGTGTCTAATCCTCTCCTGTGTGATACGGTCTGCTGAGCCGCGTATCTAATCATATCCTGTGTGTGATACTGTCTGCTGAGCTGTGTATCTAATCCTATCCTGTGTGATACTGTCTGCTGAGCCGTGTATCTAATCCTATCCTGTGTGTGATACTGTCTGCTGAGCTGTGTATCTAATCCTATCCTGTGTGATACTGTCTGCCGAGCCGTGTATCTAATCCTATCCTGTGTGTGATACTGTCTGCTGAGCCGTGTATCTAATCCTATCCTGTGTGTGATACTGTCTGCTGAGCTGTGTATCTAATCCTATCCTGTGTGATACTGTCTGCTGAGCCGTGTATCTAATCCTATCCTGTGTGTGATACTGTCTGCTGAGCCGTGTATCTAATCCTATCCTGTGTGATACTGTCTGCCGAGCTGTGTATCTAATCCTATCATGTGTGATACTGTCTGCTGAGCCGTGTATCTAATCCTATCCTGTGTGTGATACTGTCTGCTGAGCTGTGTATCTAATCCTATCCTGTGTGATACTGTCTGCTGAGCCGTGTATCTAATCCTATCCTGTGTGATACTGTCTGCTGAGCTGTGTATCTAATCCTATCCTGTGTGATGCTGTCTGCTGAGCCGTGTATCTAATCCTATCCTGTGTGATACTGTCTGCTGAGCCGTGTATCTAATCCTATCCTGTGTGTGATACTGACTGCTGAGCTGTGTATCTAAACCTCTCCTGTGTGATACTGTCTGCTGAGCCGTGTATCTAATCCTATCCTGTGTGATACTGTCTGCTGAGACGTGTATCTAATCCTATCCTGTGTGATGCTGTCTGCTGAGACGTGTATCTAATCCTATCCTGTGTGATACTGTCTGCTGAGCCGTGTATCTAATCCTATCCTGTGTGTGATACTGTCTGCTGAGCTGTGTATCTAATCCTATCCTGTGTGATACTGTCTGCTGAGCCGTGTATCTAATCCTATCCTGTGTGATACTGTCTGCTGAGCTGTGTATCTAATCCTATCCTGTGTGACACTGTCTGCTGAGCCGTGTATCTAATCCTATCCTGTGTGTGATACTGTCTGCTGAGCTGTGTATCTAATCCTATCCTGTGTGATACTGTCTGCTGAGCTGTGTATCTAATCCTATCCTGTGTGATACTGTCTGCTGAGCTGTGTATCTAATCCTATCCTGTGTGATACTGTCTGCTGAGCCGTGTATCTAATCCTATCCTGTGTGTGATACTGTCTGCTGAGCCGTGTATCTAATCCTATCCTGTGTGTGATACTGTCTGCTGAGCCGTGTATCTAATCCTATCCTGTGTGTGATACTGTCTACTGAGCCGTGCATCTAATCCTCTCCTGTGTGATACTGTCTGCTGAGCTGTGTATCTAATCCTATCCTGTGTGATACTGTCTGCTGAGCTGTGTATCTAATCCTATCCTGTGTGATACTGTCTGCTGAGCCATGTATCTAATCCTATCCTGTGTGATACTGTCTGCTGAGCTGTGTATCTAATCCTATCCTGTGTGATGCTGTCTGCTGAGCCGTGTATCTAATCCTATCCTGTGTGATACTGTCTGCTGAGCCGTGTATCTAATCCTATCCTGTGTGTGATACTGTCTGCTGAGCCATGTATCTAATCCTATCCTGTGTGTGATACTGTCTGCTGAGCCGTGTATCTAATCCTATCCTGTGTGTGATACTGTCTGCTGAGCCGTGTATCTAACCCTATCCTGTGTGATACTGTCTGCTGAGCTGTGTATCTAATCCTATCCTGTGTGTGATACTGTCTGCTGAGCTGTGTATCTAATCCTATCCTGTGTGTGATACTGTCTGCCGAGCTGTGTATCTAATCCTATCCTGTGTGTGATACTGTCTGCTGAGCCGTGTATCTAATCCTATCATGTGTGTGATACTGTCTGCTGAGCTGTGTATCTAATCCTATCCTGTGTGTTACTGTCTGCTGAGCCGTGTATCTAATCCTATCCTGTGTGTGATACTGTCTGCTGAGCCGTGTATCTAATCCTATCCTGTGTGATACTGTCTGCCGAGCTGTGTATCTAATCCTATCCTGTGTGATACTGTCTGCTGAGCTGTGTATCTAATCCTATCATGTGTGATACTGTCTGCTGAGCCGTGTATCTAATCCTATCCTGTGTGTGATACTGTCTGCTGAGCCGTGTATCTAATCCTATCCTGTGTGATACTGACTGCTGAGCCGTGTATCTAATCCTATCCTGGGTGATACTGTCTGCTGAGCCATGTATCTAATCCTATCATGTGTGATACTGTCTGCCGAGCTGTGTATCTAATCCTATCCTGTGTGACACTGTCTGCTGAGCTGTGTATCTAATCCTATCATGTGTGATACTGTCTGCTGAGCTGTGTATCTAATCCTATCCTGTGTGATGCTGTCTGCTGAGCCGTGTATCTAATCCTATCCTGTGTGATACTGTCTGCTGAGCCGTGTATCTAATCCTATCCTGTGTGTGATACTGTCTGCTGAGCCATGTATCTAATCCTATCCTGTGTGTGATACTGTCTGCTGAGCCGTGTATCTAATCCTATCCTGTGTGTGATACTGTCTGCTGAGCCGTGTATCTAACCCTATCCTGTGTGATACTGTCTGCTGAGCTGTGTATCTAATCCTATCCTGTGTGTGATACTGTCTGCTGAGCTGTGTATCTAATCCTATCCTGTGTGTGATACTGTCTGCCGAGCTGTGTATCTAATCCTATCCTGTGTGTGATACTGTCTGCTGAGCCGTGTATCTAATCCTATCATGTGTGTGATACTGTCTGCTGAGCTGTGTATCTAATCCTATCCTGTGTGTTACTGTCTGCTGAGCCGTGTATCTAATCCTATCCTGTGTGTGATACTGTCTGCTGAGCCGTGTATCTAATCCTATCCTGTGTGATACTGTCTGCCGAGCTGTGTATCTAATCCTATCCTGTGTGATACTGTCTGCTGAGCTGTGTATCTAATCCTATCATGTGTGATACTGTCTGCTGAGCCGTGTATCTAATCCTATCCTGTGTGTGATACTGTCTGCTGAGCCGTGTATCTAATCCTATCCTGTGTGATACTGACTGCTGAGCCGTGTATCTAATCCTATCCTGGGTGATACTGTCTGCTGAGCCATGTATCTAATCCTATCATGTGTGATACTGTCTGCCGAGCTGTGTATCTAATCCTATCCTGTGTGACACTGTCTGCTGAGCTGTGTATCTAATCCTATCATGTGTGATACTGTCTGCTGAGCCGTGTATCTAATCCTATCCTGTGTGTGATACTGTCTGCTGAGCCGTGTATCTAATCCTATCCTGTGTGATACTGACTGCTGACCCGTGTAGCTAATCCTATCCTGGGTGATACTGTCTGCTGAGCTGTGTATCTCATCCTATCATGTGTGATACTGTCTGCTGAGCTGTGTATCTAATCATATCCTGTGTGATACTGTCTGCTGAGCTGTGTATCTAATCCTATCTTGTGTGATACGGTCTTCTGGCCTGTGTATCTAATCCTATCATGTGTGATACTGTCTGCTGAGCCATGTATCTAATCCTATCCTGTGTGTGATACGGTCAGCTGTGCTGTGTATCTAATCCTATCCTATGCGATACTGTCTGCTGAGCTGTGTATCTAAGCCTATCCTGTGTGATACTGTCTGCTGAGCTGTGTATCTAATCCTATCATGTGTGATACTGTCTGCTGAGCTGTGTATCTAATCCTATCCTGTGTGATACTGTCTGCTGAGCTGTGTATCTAATCCTATCTTGTGTGATACGGTCTGCTGAGCTGTGTATCTAATCCTATCATGTGTGATACTGTCTGCTGAGCCATGTATCTAATCCTATCCTGTGTGTGATACGGTCAGCTGTGCTGTGTATCTAATCCTATCCTGTGTGATACTGTCTGCTGAGCCGTGTATCTATTCCTGTCATGTGTGATCCTGACTGCTGAGCTGTGTATCTAATCCTATCCTGTGTGATACTGTCTGCTGAGCCGTGTATCTATTCCTGTCATGTGTGATCCTGACTGCTGAGCTGTGTGTCTAATCCTCTCCTGTGTGATACGGTCTGCTGAGCCGCGTATCTAATCATATCCTGTGTGTGATACTGTCTGCTGAGCTGTGTATCTAATCCTATCCTGTGTGATACTGTCTGCTGAGCCGTGTATCTAATCCTATCCTGTGTGTGATACTGTCTGCTGAGCTGTGTATCTAATCCTATCCTGTGTGATACTGTCTGCCGAGCCGTGTATCTAATCCTATCCTGTGTGTGATACTGTCTGCTGAGCCGTGTATCTAATCCTATCCTGTGTGTGATACTGTCTGCTGAGCTGTGTATCTAATCCTATCCTGTGTGATACTGTCTGCTGAGCCGTGTATCTAATCCTATCCTGTGTGTGATACTGTCTGCTGAGCCGTGTATCTAATCCTATCCTGTGTGATACTGTCTGCCGAGCTGTGTATCTAATCCTATCATGTGTGATACTGTCTGCTGAGCCGTGTATCTAATCCTATCCTGTGTGTGATACTGTCTGCTGAGCCGTGTATCTAATCCTATCCTGTGTGATACTGACTGCTGAGCCGTGTATCTAATCCTATCCTGTGTGTGATACTGTCTGCTGAGCTGTGTATCTAATCCTATCCTGTGTGATACTGTCTGCTGAGCCGTGTATCTAATCCTATCCTGTGTGATACTGTCTGCCGAGCTGTGTATCTAATCCTATCATGTGTGATACTGTCTGCTGAGCCGTGTATCTAATCCTATCCTGTGTGTGATACTGTCTGCTGAGCCGTGTATCTAATCCTATCCTGTGTGATACTGACTGCTGAGCCATGTATCTAATCCTATCCTGTGTGATACTGTCTGCTGAGACGTGTATCTAATCCTATCCTGTGTGATGCTGTCTGCTGAGACGTGTATCTAATCCTATCCTGTGTGATACTGTCTGCTGAGCCGTGTATCTAATCCTATCCTGTGTGTGATACTGTCTGCTGAGCTGTGTATCTAATCCTATCCTGTGTGATACTGTCTGCTGAGCCGTGTATCTAATCCTATCCTGTGTGATACTGTCTGCTGAGCTGTGTATCTAATCCTATCCTGTGTGACACTGTCTGCTGAGCCGTGTATCTAATCCTATCCTGTGTGTGATACTGTCTGCTGAGCTGTGTATCTAATCCTATCCTGTGTGATACTGTCTGCTGAGCTGTGTATCTAATCCTATCCTGTGTGATACTGTCTGCTGAGCTCTGTATCTAATCCTATCCTGTGTGATACTGTCTGCTGAGCCGTGTATCTAATCCTATCCTGTGTGTGATACTGTCTGCTGAGCCGTGTATCTAATCCTATCCTGTGTGTGATACTGTCTGCTGAGCCGTGTATCTAATCCTATCCTGTGTGTGATACTGTCTGCTGAGCCGTGCATCTAATCCTCTCCTGTGTGATACTGTCTGCTGAGCTGTGTATCTAATCCTATCCTGTGTGATACTGTCTGCTGAGCTGTGTATCTAATCCTATCCTGTGTGATACTGTCTGCTGAGCCATGTATCTAATCCTATCCTGTGTGATACTGTCTGCTGAGCTGTGTATCTAATCCTATCCTGTGTGATGCTGTCTGCTGAGCCGTGTATCTAATCCTATCCTGTGTGATACTGTCTGCTGAGCCGTGTATCTAATCCTATCCTGTGTGTGATACTGTCTGCTGAGCCATGTATCTAATCCTATCCTGTGTGTGATACTGTCTGCTGAGCCGTGTATCTAATCCTATCCTGTGTGTGATACTGTCTGCTGAGCCGTGCATCTAATCCTATCCTGTGTGTGATACTGTCTGCTGAGCCGTGTATCTAACCCTATCCTGTGTGATACTGTCTGCTGAGCTGTGTATCTAATCCTATCCTGTGTGTGATACTGTCTGCTGAGCTGTGTATCTAATCCTATCCTGTGTGTGATACTGTCTGCCGAGCTGTGTATCTAATCCTATCCTGTGTGTGATACTGTCTGCTGAGCCGTGTATCTAATCCTATCCTGTGTGTGATACTGTCTGCTGAGCTGTGTATCTAATCCTATCCTGTGTGATACTGTCTGCTGAGCCGTGTATCTAATCCTATCCTGTGTGTGATACTGTCTGCTGAGCCGTGTATCTAATCCTATCCTGTGTGATACTGTCTGCCGAGCTGTGTATCTAATCCTATCCTGTGTGATACTGTCTGCTGAGCTGTGTATCTAATCCTATCATGTGTGATACTGTCTGCTGAGCCGTGTATCTAATCCTATCCTGTGTGTGATACTGTCTGCTGAGCCGTGTATCTAATCCTATCCTGTGTGATACTGACTGCTGAGCCGTGTATCTAATCCTATCCTGGGTGATACTGTCTGCTGAGCCATGTATCTAATCCTATCATGTGTGATACTGTCTGCCGAGCTGTGTATCTAATCCTATCCTGTGTGACACTGTCTGCTGAGCTGTGTATCTAATCCTATCATGTGTGATACTGTCTGCTGAGCTGTGTATCTAAGCCTATCCTGTGTGATACTGTCTGCTGAGCTGTGTATCTAATCCTATCATGTGTGATACTGTCTGCTGAGCTGTGTATCTAATCCTATCCTGTGTGACACTGTCTGCTGAGCTGTGTATCTAATCCTATCCTATGCGATACTGTCTGCTGAGCTGTGTATCTAATCCTATCTTGTGTGATACGGTCTGCTGAGCTGTGTATCTAATCCTATCATGTGTGATACTGTCTGCTGAGCCATGTATCTAATCCTATCCTGTGTGTGATACGGTCAGCTGTGCTGTGTATCTAATCCTATCCTGTGTGATACTGTCTGCTGAGCCGTGTATCTATTCCTGTCATGTGTGATCCTGACTGCTGAGCTGTGTATCTAATCCTATCCTGTGTGATACTGTCTGCTGAGCCGTGTATCTATTCCTGTCATGTGTGATCCTGACTGCTGAGCTGTGTGTCTAATCCTCTCCTGTGTGATACGGTCTGCTGAGCCGCGTATCTAATCATATCCTGTGTGTGATACTGTCTGCTGAGCTGTGTATCTAATCCTATCCTGTGTGATACTGTCTGCTGAGCCGTGTATCTAATCCTATCCTGTGTGTGATACTGTCTGCTGAGCTGTGTATCTAATCCTATCCTGTGTGATACTGTCTGCTGAGCTGTGTATCTAATCCTATCCTGTGTGATACTGTCTGCCGAGCCGTGTATCTAATCCTATCCTGTGTGTGATACTGTCTGCTGAGCCGTGTATCTAATCCTATCCTGTGTGTGATACTGTCTGCTGAGCTGTGTATCTAATCCTATCCTGTGTAATACTGTCTGCTGAGCCGTGTATCTAATCCTATCCTGTGTGTGATACTGTCTGCTGAGCCGTGTATCTAATCCTATCCTGTGTGATACTGTCTGCCGAGCTGTGTATCTAATCCTATCATGTGTGATACTGTCTGCTGAGCCGTGTATCTAATCCTATCCTGTGTGTGATACTGTCTGCTGAGCCGTGTATCTAATCCTATCCTGTGTGATACTGACTGCTGAGCCGTGTATCTAATCCTATCCTGGGTGATACTGTCTGCCGAGCAGTGTATCTAATCCTATCCTGTGTGATACTGTCTGCTGAGCTGTGTATCTAATCCTATCCTGTGTGATACTGTCTGCTGAGCCGTGTATCTATTCCTGTCATGTGTGATCCTGACTGCTGAGCTGTGTGTCTAATCCTCTCCTGTGTGATACGGTCTGCTGAGCCGCGTATCTAATCATATCCTGTGTGTGATACTGTCTGCTGAGCTGTGTATCTAATCCTATCCTGTGTGATACTGTCTGCTGAGCCGTGTATCTAATCCTATCCTGTGTGTGATACTGTCTGCTGAGCTGTGTATCTAATCCTATCCTGTGTGATACTGTCTGCCGAGCCGTGTATCTAATCCTATCCTGTGTGTGATACTGTCTGCTGAGCCGTGTATCTAATCCTATCCTGTGTGTGATACTGTCTGCTGAGCTGTGTATCTAATCCTATCCTGTGTGATACTGTCTGCTGAGCCGTGTATCTAATCCTATCCTGTGTGTGATACTGTCTGCTGAGCCGTGTATCTAATCCTATCCTGTGTGATACTGTCTGCCGAGCTGTGTATCTAATCCTATCATGTGTGATACTGTCTGCTGAGCCGTGTATCTAATCCTATCCTGTGTGTGATACTGTCTGCTGAGCCGTGTATCTAATCCTATCCTGTGTGATACTGACTGCTGAGCCGTGTATCTAATCCTATCCTGGGTGATACTGTCTGCCGAGCAGTGTATCTAATCCTATCCTGTGTGATACTGTCTGCTGAGCTGTGTATCTAATCCTATCATGTGTGATACTGTCTGCTGAGCCGTGTATCTAATCCCATCCTGTGTGTGATACTGTCTGCTGAGCCGTGTATCTAATCCTATCCTGTGTGATACTGTCTGCTGAGCCGTGTATCTAATCCTATCCTGTGTGATACTGACTGATGAGCCATGTATCTAATCCTATCCTGTGTGATACTGTCTGCTGAGCTGTGTATCTAATCCTATCCTGTGTGATACTGTCTGCTGAGCTGTGTATCTAATCCTCTCCTGTGTGATACTGTCTGCTGAGCTGTGTATCTAATCCTATCATGTGTGATACTGTCTGCCGAGCTGTGTATCTAATCCTATCCTGTGTGATACTGTCTGCTGAGCTGTGTATCTAATCCTATCATGTGTGATACTGTCTGCTGAGCCGTGTATCTAATCTTATCCTGTGTGTGATACTGTCTGCTGAGCCGTGTATCTAATCCTATCCTGTGTGATACTGACTGCTGAGCCGTGTATCTAATCCTATCCTGGGTGATACTGTCTGCTGAGCTGTGTATCTAATCCTATCATATGTGATACTGTCTGCTGAGCTGTGTATCTAATCATATCCTGTGTGATACTGTCTGCTGAGCTGTGTATCTAATCCTATCTTGTGTGATACGGTCTTCTGACCTGTGTATCTAATCCTATCATGTGTGATACTGTTTGCTGAGCCGTGTATCTAATCCTATCCTGTGTGTGATACGGTCAGCTGTGCTGTGTATCTAATCCTATCCTATGCGATACTGTCTGCTGAGCTGTGTATCTAAGCCTATCCTGTGTGATACTGTCTGCTGAGCTGTGTATCTCTTCCTGTCATGTGTGATCCTGACTGCTGAGCTGTGTGTCTAATCCTCTCCTGTGTGATACGGTCTGCTGAGCCGCGTATCTAATCCTATCCGGTGTGATACCGTCTGCTGTACTGTGTATCTAATCCTATCCTGTGTGATACTGTCTGCTGAGCTGTGCATCTAATCCTATCCTGTGTGATACTGTCAGGTCTACATTCCACCCCCTTAGGATGTGGTAATGTAATACTCTGGATATTTGGCCAGGACTGATCACTATTTACAGGTCAACGTTCGTCATGAAGCAAACGAAGAAAAACAACATGGCGATTGATAAGATTGTACCACACTTGATTCACCTCCAACCCAACACAGCGGACTCTGAACGAGACGTCAGCGTATTTCATTATATCGTGTTTACTGAGATTTACGGACAGATATACACAGATATACACAGCACAACTAGTGCATAACCAGTCATAGACACTGCACAGTACCACTTCTCCTGTCCTGTATACTGGGTGTAATTCTCAGTATCTGTATTATTCTGTATATATACACTGCACAGTACCACTTCTCCTGTCCTGTATACTGGGTGTAATTCTCAGTATCTGTATTATTCTGTATATATACACTGCACAGTACCACTTCTCCTGTCCTGTATACTGGGTGTGATTCTCAGTATCTGTATTATTCTGTATATACACTGCACAGTACCACTTCTCCTGTCCTGTATACTGGGTGTAATTCTAAGTACCTTTATTATTCTGTATATATACACTGCACAGTACCACTTCTCCTGTCCTGTATACTGGGTGTAATTCTCAGTATCTGTATTATTCTGTATATATACACTGCACAGTACCACTTCTCCTGTCCTGTATATTGGGTGTAATTCTCAGTATCTGTATTATTCTGTATATATACACTGCACAGTACCACTTCTCCTTTCCTGTATACTGGGTGTAATTCTCAGTATCTGTATTATTCTGTATATATACACTGCACAGTACCACTTCTCCTGTCCTGTATACTGGGTGTAATTCTCAGTATCTGTATTATTCTGTATATATACACTGCACAGTACCACTTCTCCTGTCCTGTATACTGGGTGTAATTCTCAGTATCTGTATTATTCTGTATATATACACTGCACAGTACCACTTCTCCTGTCCTGTATACTGGATGTAATTCTCAGTATCTGTATTATTCTGTATATATACATTGCACAGTATCACTTCTCCTGTCCTGTATACTGGGTGTAATTCTCAGTATCTGTATTATTCTGTATATATACACTGCACAGTACCACTTCTCCTGTCCTGTATACTGGGTGTGATTCTCAGTATCTGTATTATTCTCTATATATACACTGCACAGTACCACTTCTGCTGTCCAGTGTACTGGGTGTAATTCTCAGTATATGTATTATCCTGTATATATACACTGCACAGTACCACTTCTCCTGTCCTGTATACTGGGTATAATTCTCAGTATCTGTATTATTCTGTATATATACACTGCACAGTACCACTTCTCCTGTCCTGTATACTGGGTGTAATTCTCAGTATCTGTATTATTCTGTATATATACACTGCATAGTACCACTTCTCCTGTCCTGTATACTGGGTGTAATTCTCAGTATCTGTATAATTCTGTACATATACATTGCACAGTACCACTTCTCCTGTCCTGTATACTGGGTGTAATTCTCAGTATCTGTATTATTCTGTATATACACTGCACAGTACCACTTCTCCTGCCCTGTATACTGGGTGTAATTCTCAGTACCTGTATTATTCTGTATATACACTGCACAGTACCAATTCTCCTGCCCTGTATACTGGGTGTAATTCTCAGTATCTGTATTATTCTGTATATATGCTCTGCACAGTACCACTTCTCCTGTCCTGTATACTGGGTGTAATTCTCAGTATCTGTATTATTCTGTATATACACACTGCCCAGCACCACTTCTCCTGTCCTGTATACTGGGTGTAATTCTCAGTATCTGTATTATTCTGTACATATACATTGCACAGTACCACTTCTCCTGTCCTGTATACTGGGTGTAATTCTCAGTATATGTATTATTCTGTATATATACACTGCACAGTACAACTTCTCCTGTCCTGTATACTGGGTGTAATTCTCAGTATCTGTATTATTCTGTATATATACACTGCACAGTACCACTTCTCCTGTCCTGTATACTGGGTGTAATTCTCAGTACCTTTATTATTCTGTATATATACACTGCACAGTACCACTTCTCCTGTCCTGTATACTGGGTGTAATTCTCAGTATCTGTATTATTCTGTATATACACTGCACAGTACCACTTCTCCTGTCCTGTATACTGGGTGTGATTCTCAGTATCTGTATTATTCTGTATATACACTGCACAGTACCACTTCTCCTGTCCTGTATACTGGGTGTAATTCTCAGTACCTTTATTATTCTGTATATATACACTGCACAGTACCACTTCTCCTGTCCTGTATACTGGGTGTAATTCTCAGTATCTGTATTATTCTGTATATATACACTGCACAGTACCACTTCTCCTGTCCTGTATACTGGGTGTAATTCTCAGTATCTGTATTATTCTGTATATATACACTGCACAGTACCACTTCTCCTGTCCTGTATACTGGGTGTGATTCTCAGTATCTGTATTATTCTGTATATACACTGCACAGTACCACTTCTCCTGTCCTGTATACTGGGTGTAATTCTCAGTACCTTTATTATTCTGTATATATACACTGCACAGTACCACTTCTCCTGTCCTGTATACTGGGTGTAATTCTCAGTATCTGTATTATTCTGTATATATACACTGCACAGTACCACTTCTCCTGTCCTGTATACTGGGTGTAATTCTCAGTATCTGTATTATTCTGTATATATACACTGCACAGTACCACTTCTCCTGTCCTGTATACTGGGTGTAATTCTCAGTATCTGTATTATTCTATATATATACATTGCACAGTATCACTTCTCCTGTCCTGTATACTGGGTGTAATTCTCAGTATCTGTATTATTCTGTATATATACACTGCACAGTACCACTTCTCCTGTCCTGTATACTGGGTGTGATTCTCAGTATCTGTATTATTCTCTATATATACACTGCACAGTACCACTTCTGCTGTCCAGTGTACTGGGTGTAATTCTCAGTATATGTATTATCCTGTATATATACACTGCACAGTACCACTTCTCCTGTCCTGTATACTGGGTATAATTCTCAGTATCTGTATTATTCTGTATATATACACTGCACAGTACCACTTCTCCTGTCCTGTATACTGGGTGTAATTCTCAGTATCTGTATTATTCTGTATATATACACTGCATAGTACCACTTCTCCTGTCCTGTATACTGGGTGTAATTCTCAGTATCTGTATTATTCTGTACATATACATTGCACAGTACCACTTCTCCTGTCCTGTATACTGGGTGTAATTCTCAGTATCTGTATTATTCTGTATATACACTGCACAGTACCACTTCTCCTGCCCTGTATACTGGGTGTAATTCTCAGTACCTGTATTATTCTGTATATACACTGCACAGTACCAATTCTCCTGCCCTGTATACTGGGTGTAATTCTCAGTATCTGTATTATTCTGTATATATGCTCTGCACAGTACCACTTCTCCTGTCCTGTATACTGGGTGTAATTCTCAGTATCTGTATTATTCTGTATATACACACTGCCCAGCACCACTTCTCCTGTCCTGTATACTGGGTGTAATTCTCAGTATCTGTATTATTCTGTACATATACATTGCACAGTACCACTTCTCCTGTCCTGTATACTGGGTGTAATTCTCAGTATATGTATTATTCTGTATATATACACTGCACAGTACAACTTCTCCTGTCCTGTATACTGGGTGTAATTCTCAGTATCTGTATTATTCTGTATATATACACTGCACAGTACCACTTCTCCTGTCCTGTATACTGGGTGTAATTCTCAGTACCTTTATTATTCTGTATATATACACTGCACAGTACCACTTCTCCTGTCCTGTATACTGGGTGTAATTCTCAGTATCTGTATTATTCTGTATATATATACTGCACAGTACCACTTCTCCTGTCCTGTATATTGGGTGTAATTCTTAGTATCTGTATTATTCTGTATATATACACTGCACAGTACCACTTCTCCTGTCCTGTATACTGGGTGTAATTCTCAGTATCTGTATTATTCTGTATATATACACTGCACAGCACCACTTCTCCTGTCCTGTATACTGGGTGTAATTCTCAGTATCTGTATTATTCTGTATATATACACTGCACAGTACCACTTCTCCTGTCCTGTATACTGGGTATAATTCTCAGTATCTGTATTATTCTGTATATATACTCTGCACAGTACCACTTCTCCTGTCCTGTATACTGGTTGTAATTCACAGTACCTGTATTATTCTGTATATATACACACTGCCCAGCACCACTTCTCCTGTCCTGTATACTGGGTGTAATTCTCAGTATCTGTATTATTCTGTACATATACATTGCACAGTACCACTTCTCCTGTCCTGTATACTGGGTGTAATTCTCAGTATATGTATTATTCTGTATATATACACTGCACAGTACAACTTCTCCTGTCCTGTATACTGGGTGTAATTCTCAGTATCTGTATTATTCTGTATATATACACTGCACAGTACCACTTCTCCTGTCCTGTATACTGGGTGTAATCCTCAGTATCTGTATTATTCTGTATATATACACTGCACAGTACCACTTCTCCTGTCCTGTATACTGGGTGTAATTCTCAGTATCTGTATTATTCTGTATATATACACTGCACAGTACCACTTCTCATGTCCTGTATACTGGGTGTAATTCTCAGTATCTGTATTATTCTGTATATACACTGCACAGTACCACTTCTCCTGTCCTGTATACTGGGTGTAATTCTCAGTGTCTGTATTATTCTGTTTATATACACTGCACAGTACCACTTCTCCTGTCCTGTATACTGGGTGTAATTCTCAGTATCTGTATTATTCTGTATATATACACTGCACAGTACCACTTCTCCTGTCCTGTACACTGGGTGTAATTCTCAGTATCTGTATTATTCTGTATATATACACTGCACAGTACCACTTCTCCTGTCCTGTATACTGGGTGTAATTCTCAGTGTCTGTATTATTCTGTATATATACACTGCACAGTACCACTTCTCCTGTCCTGTATACTGGGTGTAATTCTCAGTATCTGTATTATTCTGTATATATACACTGCACAGTACCACTTCTCCTGTCCTGTATACTGGGTGTAATTCTCAGTATCTGTATTATTCTGTATATATACACTGCACAGTACCACTTCTCCTGTCCTGTATTCTGGGTGTAATTCTCAGTGTCTGTATTATTCTGTATATATACACTGCACAGTACCACTTCTCCTGTCCTGTATTCTGGGTGTAATTCTCAGTGTCTGTATTATTCTGTATATATACACTGCACAGTACCACTTCTCCTGTCCTGTATACTGGGTGTAATTCTCAGTGTCTGTATTATTCTGTATATATACACTGCACAGTACCACTTCTCCTGTCCTGTATACTGGGTGTAATTCTCAGTGTCTGTATTATTCTGTATATATACACTGCACAGTACCACTTCTCCTGTCCTGTATACTGGGTGTAATTCTCAGTATCTGTATTATTCTGTATATATACACTGCACAGTACCACTTCTCCTGTCCTGTACACTGGGTGTAATTCTCAGTATCTGTATTATTCTGTATATATACACTGCACAGTACCACTTCTCCTGTCCTGTATACTGGGTGTAATTCTCAGTATCTGTATTATTCTGTATATATACACTGCACAGTACCACTTCTCCTGTCCTGTATACTGGGTGTAATTCTCAGTATCTGTATTATTCTGTATATATACACTGCACAGTACCACTTCTCCTGTCCTGTATTCTGGGTGTAATTCTCAGTATCTGTATTATTCTGTATATATACACTGCACAGTACCACTTCTCCTGTCCTGTATTCTGGGTGTAATTCTCAGTGTCTGTATTATTCTGTATATATACACTGCACAGTACCACTTCTCCTGTCCTGTATACTGGGTGTAATTCTCAGTGTCTGTATTATTCTGTATATATACACTGCACAGTACCACTTCTCCTGTCCTGTATACTGGGTGTAATTCTCAGTGTCTGTATTATTCTGTATATATACACTGCACAGTACCACTTCTCCTGTCCTGTATACTGGGTGTAATTCTCAGTATCTGTATTATTCTGTATATATACACTGCACAGTACCACTTCTCCTGTCCTGTACACTGGGTGTAATTCTCAGTATCTGTATTATTCTGTATATATACACTG
Organism: Ranitomeya imitator; assembly: GCF_032444005.1. Classification (NCBI taxonomy): domain Eukaryota; kingdom Metazoa; phylum Chordata; class Amphibia; order Anura; family Dendrobatidae; genus Ranitomeya; species Ranitomeya imitator. Next base: position 659,870,636 of record NC_091282.1, read on the forward strand.
CACAGTACCACTTCTCCTGTCCTGTATACTGGGTGTAATTCTCAGTATCTGTATTATTCTGTATATATACACTGCACAGTACCACTTCTCCCGTCCTGTATACTGGGTGTAATTCTCAGTATCTGTATTATTCTGTATATATACACTGCACAGTACCACTTCTCCTGTCCTGTATTATGGGTGTAATTCTCAGTATCTGTATTATTCTGTATATATACACTGCAGAGTACCACTTCTCCTGTCCTGTATACTGGGTGTAATTCTCAGTATCTGTATTATTCTGTATATATACACACTGCACAGTACCACTTCTCCTGTCCTGTATACTGGGTGTAATTCTCAGTATCTGTATTATTCTGTATATATACACTGCACAGTACCACTTCTCCTGTCCTGTATACTGGGTGTAATTCTCAGTATCTGTATTATTCTGTATATATACACTGCACAGTACCACTTCTCCTGTCCTGTATTATGGGTGTAATTCTCAGTATCTGTATTATTCTGTATATATACACTGCAGAGTACCACTTCTCCTGTCCTGTATACTGGGTGTAATTCTCAGTATCTGTATTATTCTGTATATATACACACTGCACAGTACCACTTCTCCTGTCCTGTATACTGGGTGTAATTCTCAGTATCTGTATTATTCTGTATATATACACTGCACAGTACCACTTCTCCTGTCCTGTATACTGTGTGTAATTCTCAGTATCTGTATTATTCTGTATATACACTGCACAGTACCACTTCTCCTGTCCTGTATACTGGGTGTAATTCTCAGTGTCTGTATTATTCTGTTTATATACACTGCACAGTACCACTTCTCCTGTCCTGTATACTGGGTGTAATTCTCAGTATCTGTATTATTCTGTATATATACACTGCACAGTACCACTTCTCCTGTCCTGTACACTGGGTGTAATTCTCAGTATCTGTATTATTCTGTATATATACACTGCACAGTACCACTTCTCCTGTCCTGTATACTGGGTGTAATTCTCAGTGTCTGTATTATTCTGTATATATACACTGCACAGTACCACTTCTCCTGTCCTGTATACTGGGTGTAATTCTCAGTATCTGTATTATTCTGTATATATACACTGCACAGTACCACTTCTCCTGTCCTGTATACTGGGTGTAATTCTCAGTGTCTGTATTATTCTGTATATATACACTGCACAGTACCACTTCTCCTGTCCTGTATTCTGGGTGTAATTCTCAGTGTCTGTATTATTCTGTATATATACACTGCACAGTACCACTTCTCCTGTCCTGTATTCTGGGTGTAATTCTCAGTGTCTGTATTATTCTGTATATATACACTGCACAGTACCACTTCTCCTGTCCTGTATACTGGGTGTAATTCTCAGTGTCTGTATTATTCTGTATATATACACTGCACAGTACCACTTCTCCTGTCCTGTATACTGGGTGTAATTCTCAGTGTCTGTATTATTCTGTATATATACACTGCACAGTACCACTTCTCCTGTCCTGTATACTGGGTGTAATTCTCAGTATCTGTATTATTCTGTATATATACACTGCACAGTACCACTTCTCCTGTCCTGTACACTGGGTGTAATTCTCAGTATCTGTATTATTCTGTATATATACACTGCACAGTACCACTTCTCCTGTCCTGTATACTGGGTGTAATTCTCAGTATCTGTATTATTCTGTATATATACACTGCACAGTACCACTTCTCCTGTCCTGTATACTGGGTGTAATTCTCAGTATCTGTATTATTCTGTATATATACACTGCACAGTACCACTTCTCCTGTCCTGTATTCTGGGTGTAATTCTCAGTATCTGTATTATTCTGTATATATACACTGCACAGTACCACTTCTCCTGTCCTGTATTCTGGGTGTAATTCTCAGTGTCTGTATTATTCTGTATATATACACTGCACAGTACCACTTCTCCTGTCCTGTATACTGGGTGTAATTCTCAGTGTCTGTATTATTCTGTATATATACACTGCACAGTACCACTTCTCCTGTCCTGTATACTGGGTGTAATTCTCAGTGTCTGTATTATTCTGTATATATACACTGCACAGTACCACTTCTCCTGTCCTGTATACTGGGTGTAATTCTCAGTATCTGTATTATTCTGTATATATACACTGCACAGTACCACTTCTCCTGTCCTGTACACTGGGTGTAATTCTCAGTATCTGTATTATTCTGTATATATACACTGCACAGTACCACTTCTCCTGTCCTGTATACTGGGTGTAATTCTCAGTATCTGTATTATTCTGTATATATACACTGCACAGTACCACTTCTCCCGTCCTGTATACTGGGTGTAATTCTCAGTATCTGTATTATTCTGTATATATACACTGCACAGTACCACTTCTCCTGTCCTGTATTATGGGTGTAATTCTCAGTATCTGTATTATTCTGTACATATACACTGCAGAGTACCACTTCTCCTGTCCTGTATACTGGGTGTAATTCTCAGTATCTGTATTATTCTGTATATATACACACTGCACAGTACCACTTCTCCTGTCCTGTATACTGGGTGTAATTCTCAGTATCTGTATTATTCTGTATATATACACTGCACAGTACCACTTCTCCTGTCCTGTATACTGGGTGTAATTCTCAGTATCTGTATTATTCTGTATATATACACTGCACAGTACCACTTCTCCTGTCCTGTATTATGGGTGTAATTCTCAGTATCTGTATTATTCTGTATATATACACTGCAGAGTACCACTTCTCCTGTCCTGTATACTGGGTGTAATTCTCAGTATCTGTATTATTCTGTATATATACACACTGCACAGTACCACTTCTCCTGTCCTGTATACTGGGTGTAATTCTCAGTATCTGTATTATTCTGTATATATACACTGCACAGTACCACTTCTCCTGTCCTGTATACTGTGTGTAATTCTCAGTACCTGTATTATTCTGTATATATACACTGCAGAGTACCACTTCTCCTGTCCTGTATACTGGGTGTAATTCTCAGTATCTGTATTATTCTGTATATATACACACTGCACAGTACCACTTCTCCTGTCCTGTATACTGGGTGTAATTCTCAGTATCTGTATTATTCTGTATATATACACTGCACAGTACCACTTCTCCTGTCCTGTATACTGTGTGTAATTCTCAGTACCTGTATTAATCTGTATATATACACTGCACAGTACCACTTTTCCTGTCCTGTATACTGGGTGTAATTCTCAGTATCTGTATTATTCTGTGTATATACACTGTACAGTACCACTTCTCCTGTCCTGTATACTGGGTGTAATTCTCAGTATCTGTATTATTCTGTATATATACACACTGCACATTACCACTTCTCCTGTCCTGTATACTGGGTGTAATTCTCGGTATCTGTATTATTCTGTATATATACACTGCACAGTACCACTTCTCCTGTCCTGCATACTGGGTGTAATTCTCAGTATCTGTATTATTCTGTATATATACACTGCACAGTACCACTTCTCCTGTCCTGTATACTGGGTGTAATTCTCAGTATCTGTATTATTCTGTATATATACACTGCACAGTACCACTTCTCCTGTCCTGTATACTGGGTGTAATTCTCACTATCTGTATTATTTTGTATATACACACTGCACAGTACCACTTCTCCTGTCCTGTATACTGGGTGTAATTCTCACTATCTGTATTATTTTGTATATATACACACTGCACAGTAGCACTTCTCCTGTCCTGTATACTGGGTGTAATTCTCAGTATCTGTATTATTCTGTATATATACACTGCACAGTACCACTTCTCCTGTCCTGCATACTGGGTGTAATTCTCAGTATCTGTATTATTCTGTATATATACACTGCACAGTACCACTTCTCCTGTCCTGTATACTGGGTGTAATTCTCAGTATCTGTATTATTCTGTATATATACACTGCAGAGTACCACTTCTCCTATCCTGTATACTGGGTGTAATTCTCAGTATCTGTATCATTCTGTATATACACTGCACAGTACCACTTCTCCTGTCCTGTATACTGGGGGTAATTCTCAGTATCTGTATTATTCTGTATATATACACTGCACAGTACCACTTCTCCTGTCCTGTATACTGGGTGTAATTCTCTGTATCTGTATTATTCTGTATATATACACTGCACAGTACTTCTCCTGTCCTGTATACTGGGTGTAATTCTCAGTATCTGTATTATTCTGGATATATGCACTGCACAGTACCACTTCTCCTGTCCTGTATACTGGGTGTAATTCTCAGTATCTGTATTATTCTGTATATATACACTGCACAGTGCCACTTCTGTCCTGTATACTGGGTGTAATTCTCACTATCTGTCTTATTTTGTATATACACACTGCACAGTACCACTTGTCCTGTCCTGTATACTGGGTGTAATTCTCACTATCTGTATTATTTTGTATATATACACACTGCACAGTACCACTTCTCCTGTCCTGTATACTGGGTGTAATTCTCAGTATCTGTATTATTCTGTATATATACACTGCACAGTACCACTTCTCCTGTCCTGTATACTGGGTGTAATTCTCAGTATCTGTATTATTCTATATATATGCACTGCACAGTACCACTTCTCCTGTCCTGTATACTGGGTGTAATTCTCAATATCTGTATTATTCTGTGTATATACACTGTACAGTACCACTTCTCCTGTCCTGTATACTGGGTATAATTTTTAGTATCTGTATTATTCTGTATATATACACACGGCACAGTACCACTTCTCCTGTCCTGTATACTGGGTGTAATTCTCAGTATCTGTATCATTCTGTGTATATACACTGCACAGTACCACTTCTCCTGTACTGTATACTGGGTGTAATTCTCAGTATCTGTATTATTCTGTATATATACACTGCACAGTACCACTTCTCCTGTACTGTATACTGGGTGTAATTCTCAGTATCTGTATTATTCTGTATATATACACTGCACAGTACCACTTCTCCTGTCCTGTGTACTGGGTGTAATTCTCAGTATCTATATTATTCTGTATATATACACTGCACAGTACCACTTCTCCTGTCCTGTATACTGGGTGTAATTCTCGGTATCTATATTATTCTGTATATATACACTGCACAGTACCACTTCTCCTGTCCTGTGTACTGGGTGTAATTCTCAGTATCTGTATTATTCTGTATATATACACTGCACAGTACCACTTCTCCTGTCCTGTATACTGGGTGTAATTCTCAGTATCTGTATTATTCTGTATATATACACTGCACAGTACCACTTCTCCTGTCCTGTATACTGGGTGTAATTCTCAATATCTGTATTATTCTGTATATACACTGTACAGTACCACTTCTCCTGTCCTGTATACTGGGTGTAATTCTCAGTATCTGTATTATTCTGTATATATACACTGCACAGTACCACTTCTCCTGTCCTGTGTACTGGGTGTAATTCTCAGTATCTGTATTATTCTGTATACAGTGGGGCAAAAAAGTATGTAGTCAGTCAGCAATAGTGCAAGTTCCACCACTTAAAAAGATGAGAGGCGTCTGTAATTTACATCATAGGTAGACCTCAACTATGGGAGACAAACTGAGAAAAAAAAATCCAGAAAATCACATTGTCTGTTTTTTTAACATTTTATTTGCATATTATGGTGGAAAATAAGTATTTGGTCAGAAACAAAATTTCATCTCAATACTTTGTAATATATCCTTTGTTGGCAATGACAGAGGTCAAACGTTTTCTGTAAGTCTTCACAAGGTTGCCACACACTGTTGTTGGTATGTTGGCCCATTGCTCCATGCAGATCTCCTCTAGAGCAGTGATGTTTTTGGCTTTTCGCTTGGCAACACGGACTTTCAACTCCCTCCAAAGGTTTTCTATAGGGTTGAGATCTGGAGACTGGCTTTGCCACTCCAGGTCCTTGAAATGCTTCTTACGAAGCCACTCCTTCGTTGCCCTGGCGGTGTGCTTTGGATCATTGTCATGTTGAAAGACCCAGCCACATTTCATCTTCAATGCCCTTGCTGATGGAAGGAGGTTTGCACTTAAAATCTCACGATACATGGCCCCATTCATTCTTTCATGTACCCGGATCAGTCATCCTGGCCCCTTTGCAGAGAAACAGCCCCAAAGCATGATGTTTCCACCACCATGCTTTACAGTAGGTATGGTGTTTGATGGATGCAACTCAGTATTCTTTTTCCTCCAAACACGACAAGTTGTGTTTCTACCAAACAGTTCCAGTTTGGTTTCATCAGACCATAGGACATTCTCCCAAAACTCCTCTGGATCATCCAAATGCTCTCTACCAAACTTCAGACGGGCCCGGACATGTACTGGCTTAAGCAGTGGGACACGTTTGGCACTGCAGGATCTGAGTCCATGGTGGCGTAGTGTGTTACTTATGGTAGGCCTTGTTACATTGGTCCCAGCTCTCTGCAGTTCATTCACTAGGTCCCCCCGCGTGGTTCTGGGATTTTTGCTCACCGTTCTTGTGATCATTCTGACCCCACGGGGTGGGATTTTGCGTGGAGCCCCAGATCGAGGGAGATTATCAGTGGTCTTGTATGTCTTCCATTTTTTAATTATTGCTCCCACTGTTGATTTCTTCACTCCAAGCTGGTTGGCTATTGCAGATTCAGTCTTCCCAGCCTGGTGCAGGGCTACAATTTTGTTTCTGGTGTCCTTTGACAGCTCTTTGGTCTTCACCATAGTGGAGTTTGGAGTCAGACTGTTTGAGGGTGTGCACAGGTGTCTTTTTATACTGATAACAAGTTTAAACAGGTGCCATTACTACAGGTAATGAGTGGAGGAAAGAAGAGACTCTTAAAGAAGAAGTTACAGGTCTGTGAGAGCCAGAAATCTTGATTGTTTGTTTCTGAACAAATACTTATTTTCCACCATAATATGCAAATAAAATGTTAAAAAAACAGACAATGTGATTTTCTGGATTTTTTTTTCTCAGTTTGTCTCCCATAGTTGAGGTCTACCTATGATGTAAATTACAGACGCCTCTCATCTTTTTAAGTGGTGGAACTTGCACTATTGCTGACTGACTAAATACTTTTTTGCCCCACTGTATATACACTGCACAGTACCACTTCTCCTGTCCTGTATACTGGGTGTAATTCTCAGTATCTGTATTATTCTGTATATATACACTGCACAGTACCACTTCTCCTGTCCTGTATACTGGGTGTAATTCTCAGTATCTGTATTATTTTGTATATATACACTGCACAGTACCACTTCTCCTGTCCTGTATACTGGGTGTAATTCTCACTATCTGTATTATTCTGTATATATACACTGCACAGTACCACTTCTCCTGTCCTGTATACTGGGTGTAATTCTCAGTATCTGTATTATTCTGTATATATACACTGCACAGTACCACTTCTCCTGTCCTATATACTGGGTGTAATCCTCAGTATCTGTATATCTACAGGACAAGAGCAGTTGTACTATGCAGTATACACTGTACGACAGGGCCAGACTGGCCATCTGGCAATTGTGGCAAATGCCAGAAGGGCCTGTCTGGTTGTGGGCTGCCTTGTCTGTGAGTCGCCTGCCAGGGCCGTGGGGTACTCGGTACCGGGTCTGCTACTTAAAGGGGATGTCACGGTGGCTGTGACCCAGTCCGTGGCCCTGGGCGCCCAAGTTAAGGGTAAAGTCTTAAAAGGGATTATAGGAGTAAAGTTTGTGTTCGTGACGCCACCTGTGGTTCTAGGTCAGAGGGGACAGACGCTGCTTAAAGGAGTCCTCTGGGGTGATGTTACTGCAGCAAACATTGTGTCGCTTCCCACAGGTGGTTTACAGGTGGTAGTGGATCGCCCTACCAGAGCAGCGGGGTACTCGGTACTGGGTCCAGTCTTAAAGGGGATGTCACAGTGGCTGCGACCTGGTCCGTGGCCCTGGGTGCCCAATTAAAGGGGAAGGTCTTTAAAGGGATTTGTCTATGTTCGTGACGTCACCTGTGGTGTTCGGTCAGTAGGGACCGACGCTGCTTAAAGGGGTCCTCTGGGGTGATGTTGTTGCAGCAAGATGGTAACGATTCCCACAGGTGAAGCGGGGTCCCCAGGTCTTCCCAGGTGTATGGCAAGATGGTGTAGCCAATAAATGCACAAAGAACGAGGACACAGGTTTGCAAGTCTTTACCTGGTTTACTGATGGTAGTACTAGTCCTCAGTGCAGGGTACCAAGTACAGGGTAGCTGTGGTCCTGCCGGCTTGGAGACAATAAGAGATCCCTTTACCAGGTGAGGTTTGTAAGCCTTTCCTGCTAGCGCCGTTTAGTTAATTAGGTCCCTGCTGCTTGAAGCTCGGTGCAAGTTCCCTCTCTCCTGTCCTAAGACAGATTTCTGTACGATAGGCAGTTTGAGCCTGTTTATAGGATCTCTTAGGCTCTCATAGTCACTGCTTCACCTCAGACTTTTTACGGGCAATTGACATATAGTGCTTTTCCCTCCGGTTCTGTTTCACATCTTAGAGAACAACACGACCTCGGGCTCCCGGTACCCGGCTTCTGCTCTCTGACTCTGAGGGTGTCCTTCTGCTGTTCCCCTGCTGAGCCCTTTCCTCCACTATGCTTCTTTCCTCTAAGCTCGCCACAATTCAACTCCCCTTCTGCTTCTCTTTCCAGGAGTTGCAGCTCCCTCATGGCTGCTCGAACCCCACGTCTGCTCCAGACGTCCTTCAGCTTCTGGAGACCAACTGTCTCCCTGCACTGTCTCTCTCAGTCTCCCTGAGACTAACTGGCTCATCCTCCAGACCAGGATACATAAAGTGTAAGGGAGCTCCCCTGAATCCAAGTCCTGAGCTCCCCCTCCTAGCCTAGATTCAGATTGTGTTGAATGCGAGTACCTTACCTGATAGATAGGATCCCTTTTGCCTCCATGCGTGACATCACCCTCCCCGAAGGGAAGACAACATCACTGCAGCAACCAGTTACCTGGGGGTGCTGCAGTAGCAGGCCACAGTCCAGGCTACCAGGAACAGGTGGTGATATGGTCCGGCTGGCCTGGAGGCAAAGGTGGATCCCTCTCCCAGGTGAGGTCTGTAAGCCTTCCTACTCGCGCTGGTATGCGAGGTCCCTGCTGGCTGTAGCTTGCTGGTAAAGTCCTCTCTCTCCTGTCCAGGGACAGTTACCTGTATGGTGGGCAGTGTGAGCCTTTTTATTGGGTCTCTATCACAACACGGGGTCCTCGTGTACTGCTGCACCAGGTGTGGGTGCAGACAAATTCCTATGCCCTCCGATTCTGCCGTGCGACCTGGAGTACAACACAGCCTCAGGCTCCCGATGCTTAGTTCCTGCGCTTCAGCCCAGAGGGTCCCCGATCACAGTTCCCCTCTAAGCCCTTTTCTTCTCCTGTGCTTCTTTCCTCAGATACTCACTACAATCCAACCATTCAGGTTCTTTTCCTTTTCTGGAGCTGCAGCTCACTCGTGGCTGCACAGCCCCACTGTCTGGTCTCAGTTTTCACTCTTCCACTGTCTCTCCCGACTTGCTTCTCTGCTGGTCTCCCTGGACCGACTGTCTAACTCCTCCTCCAGACCAGGATACTTAAAGGTGGGGAAGTGTTGTGAATTCTGTTGTCGAACTCCCTCCTGTGGTCGTGAACGGTACTTCGGCGAGTTCTGTCTATGGGCTCCCTCTGGTGGCTATGAGTGAAGCTGCTGCTTCTGAGGTTCCTTACACAGGTGACGTGGTTTATCCTTTGGTTGGCTGCTCTATTTAACTCCTCTCAGATCGTTACTCCATGCCAGCTGTCAATGTTTTTGCATTGGTTCAGTTTGCTCCTGGATCTCTCTGGTGACCTGCCTTCTCCTGCAGAAGCTAAGTTCCTGATAGCCATTATTTGTTCTCTGTTTTCTTGTCCAGCTGGTTATCATGATTTTGTCTTGCTAGCTGGAAGCTCTGGGATGCAGAGTGGCCCCTCCGCACCGTGAGTCGGTGCGGAGGTCTTTTTTGCACACTCTGCGTGGTCTTTTGTAGGTTTTTGTGCTGATTGCAAAGTTACCTTTCCTATCCTCTGTCTATTTAGTAAGTCTGGCCTCCCTTTGCTGAAACCTGTTTCATTTCTGCGTTTGTGACTTTCATCTTTACTCACAGTCATTATATGTGGGGGGGCTTCCTTTACCTTTGGGGAATTTCTCTGAGGCAAGGTAGGCTTTATTTTCTATCTCTAGGGCCAGCTAGTCCTTAGGCTGTGACGAGGCGCCTATGGAGCGTCAGGAGCGCTCCACGGCTATTTTTAGTGTGTGCGATAGGATTAGGGCTTGCGGTCAGCAGAGCTCCCACATCCCAGAGCTTGTCCTGTATGAGTTTAACTATCAGGTCGGGTGCTCCTAACCACCAGGTCATAACAGTACAGCTGGCCAAAAGTATTAATGCATCTCAATAGAGGGATAAGAGAAGTTCTGAGACCATTTTTTTTCTTTGCACTGTGTTTTGTCTTTCTTTTCCCCTAGACCTTTGGGTGGTTCAGGACACAGGTGTAGATATGGACATTCAGGGTCTGTCCTCTTGTGTGGATCATCTCACTGCAAGGGTACAAAACATTCAAGATTTTGTGGTTCAGAATCCGATGTCAGAGCCTAGGATTCCAATTCCTGATTTGTTTTTTGGTGATAGATCTAAGTTCTTGAATTTCAAAAATAATTGTAAACTGTTTCTAGCTTTGAAACCCCGCTCCTCTGGTGACCCCGTTCAACAAGTAAAAATCATAATTTCTTTGTTGCATGGTGACCCTCAAGACTGGGCATTTTCCCTTGCGCCAGGAGATCCGGCATTGCGTGATGTTGATGCATTTTTTCTGGCGCTTGGATTGCTTTATGATGAACCAAATTCAGTGGATCAGGCAGAGAAAATCTTGCTGGCTCTGTGTCAGGGTCAGGATGAAGCGGAGATATATTGTCAGAAGTTTAGAAAGTGGTCTGTGCTCACTCAGTGGAATGAATGTGCCCTGGCAGCAATCTTCAGAAAGGGTCTCTCTGAAGCCCTTAAGGATGTCATGGTGGGATTTCCCACGCCTGCTGGTCTGAATGAGTCTATGTCTTTGGCCATTCAGATCGATCGACGCTTGCGTGAGCCTAAAGCTGTGCACCATTTGGCGGTACTATCTGGGCATAGGCCTGAGCCTATGCAGTGTGATAGGACTTAGACCAGAGCTGAACGGCAAGAACACAGACGTCGGAATGGGCTGTGTTTTTACTGTGGTGATTCCACTCATGCTATCTCCGATTGTCCTAAGCGCACTAAGCGGTTTGCTAGGTCTGCCACCATTGGTACGGTACAGTCTAAATTTCTATTGTCCGTTACTCTGATTTGCTCTTTGTCATCCTATTCTGTAATGGCATTTGTGGATTCAGGCGCTGCCCTGAATTTGATGGACTTGGAGTATGCTAGGCGCTGTGGTTTTTTCTTGGAGCCCTTGCAGTATCCTATTCCATTGAGAGGAATTGATGCTACGCCTTTGGCCAAGAATAAGCCTCAGTACTGTACCCAATTGACCATGTGCATGGCTCCTGCACATCAGGAGGATATCCGCTTTCTGGTGTTGCATAATCTGCATGATGTGGTCGTTTTGGGGTTGCCATGGCTACAGGTTCATAATCCAGTATTGGACTGGAAATCTATGTCTGTGTCCAGCTGGGGTTGCCAGGGGGTACATGGTGATGTTCCATTTTTGTCTATTTCGTCTTCCACTCCTTCTGAAGTCCCGGAGTTTTTGTCGGATTACCGGGATGTATTTGAAGAGCCCAAAGCCAGTGCCCTACCTCCTCATAGGGATTGCGATTGTGCAATTAATTTAATTCCTGGTAGTAAGTTTCCTAAGGGCCGATTGTTCAATTTATCTGTGCCAGAACACGCCGCTATGCGGAGTTATATATAGGAATCCTTGGAGAAAGGTCATATTCGCCCGTCGTCGTCACCATTGGGAGCAGGGTTCTTTTTTGTGGCCAAGAAGGATGGTTCTTTGAGACCTTGTATTGATTACCGCCTTCTTAATAAAATTACAGTCAAATTTCTGTATCCTTTGCCGTTGCTGTCTGATTTGTTTGCTCGTATTAAAGGGGCTAGTTGGTTCACCAAGATAGATCTTGGAGGGGCGTATAATCTTGTGCGTATTAAACAAGGCGATGAATGGAAAACAGCATTTAATACGCCCGAGGGCCATTTTGAGTACCTGGTTATGCCATTCGGGCTTTCCAATGCTCCATCAGTATTTCAGTCCTTTATGCATGACATCTTCCGAGAGTACCTGGATAAATTCCTGATTGTGTATTTGGATGATATTTTGGTCTTTTCAGATGATTGGGAGTCTCATGTGAAGCAGGTCAGAATGGTGTTCCAGGTCCTTTGTGCGAATTCCTTGTTTGTGAAGGGGTCAAAGTGTCTCTTTGGAGTTCACAAGGTTTCATTTTTGGGGTTCATTTTTTCCCCTTCTACTATCGAGATGGACCCTGTTAAAGTCCAGGCCATTTACGATTGGACTCAGCCGACATCTGTGAAGAGCCTGCAAAAGTTCCTGGGCTTTGCTAATTTTTATCGGCGCTTCATCGCTAATTTTTCTAGTGTTGCTAAACCGTTGACTGATTTGACCAAGAAGGGTGCTGATGTGGTCAATTGGTCTTCTGCAGCTGTAGAGGCTTTTCAGGAGTTGAAGCGTCGTTTTTCTTCTGCCACTGTGTTATGCCAGCCAGATGTTTCGCTCCCGTTTCAGGTTGAGGTTGATGCTTCTGAGATTGGAGCATGGGCTGTTTTGTCGCAAAGAAGTTCTGATGGCTCGGTGATGAAGCCATGTGCTTTCTTTTCTAGAAAGTTTTCGCCTGCTGAGCGTAATTATGATGTTGGTAATCGAGAGTTGTTGGCCATGAAGTGGGCATTCGAGGAGTGGCGTCATTGGCTTGAAGGAGCCAAGCATCGCGTGGTGGTCTTGACAGATCACAAGAATTTGACTTATCTTGAGTCTGCCAAACGGTTAAATCCGAGACAGGCTCGATGGTCGTTATTTTTCTCCCGTTTTGATTTTGTGGTTTCGTACCTTCCGGGCTCTAAGAATGTGAAGGCTGATGCCCTGTCAAGGAGTTTTGTGTCTGACTCTCCGGGTGTTCCTGAGCCGGCGGGTATTCTCAAAGAGGGGGTAATTTTGTCTGCCATCTCCCCTGATTTGCGGCGGGTGCTGCAAAAATTTCAGGCTGATAGACGTGACCGTTGCCCAGCGGAGAAACTGTTTGTCCCTGATAGATGGACTAGTAGAGTTATCTCTGAGATTCATTGTTCAGTGTTGGCTGGGCATCCTGGAATCTTTGGTACCAGAGATTTGGTGGCTAGATCCTATTGGTGGCCGTCTTTGTCACGGGATGTGCGTTCTTTTGTGCAGTCCTGTGGGACTTGTGCTTGGGCTAAGCCCTGCTGTTCTCGTGCCAGTGGGTTGCTTTTGCCCTTGCCGGTCCCGAAGAGGCCCTGGACGCATATTTCTATGGATTTTATTTCGGATCTCCCCGTCTCTCAAAAGATGTCGGTCATTTGGGTGGTTTGTGATCGCTTTTCTAAGATGGTCCATTTGGTACCTTTGTCTAAATTGCCTTCCTCCTCTGATTTGGTGCCATTATTTTTCCAGCATGTGGTTCGTTTACATGGTATCCCGGAGAACATCGTTTCTGACAGAGGTTCCCAGTTTGTTTCGAGGTTTTGGCGATCCTTTTGTGCTAGGATGGGCATTGATTTGTCTTTTTCCTCGGCTTTCCATCCTCAGACAAATGGCCAAACCGAACGAACTAATCAAACTTTGGAAACATATCTGAGATGCTTTGTTTCTGCTGATCAGGATGATTGGGTGTCCTTTTTGCCATTGGCTGAGTTCGCCCTTAATAATCGGGCCAGCTCGGCTACTTTGGTTTCGCCGTTTTTCTGCAATTCTGGTTTCCATCCTCGTTTCTCTTCAGGGCAGGTTGAGCCTTCGGACTGTCCTGGTGTGGATACTGTGGTGGACAGGTTGCAGCAGATTTGGACTCATGTGGTGGACAATTTGACATTGTCCCAGGAGAAGGCTCAACGTTTCGCTAACCGCCGGCGCTGTGTGGGTCCCCGACTTCGTGTTGGGGATTTGGTTTGGTTGTCGTCTCGTTATGTTCCTATGAAGGTTTCCTCTCCTAAGTTTAAGCCTCGTTTCATTGGTCCGTATAAGATTTCTGAGGTTATCAATCCTGTGTCATTTCGTTTGGCCCTTCCTGCTTCTTTTGCCATCCATAATGTGTTCCATAGGTCGTTATTGCAGAGATACGTGGCGCCTGTGGTTCCATCCGTTGATCCTCCTGCCCCGGTGTTGGTTGAGGGGGAGTTGGAGTATGTGGTGGAGAAGATTTTGGATTCTCGTATTTCGAGACGGAAACTCCAGTACCTGGTCAAGTGGAAGGGTTATGGTCAGGAAGATAATTCCTGGGTTTTTGCCTCTGATGTTCATGCTGCCGATCTTGTTCGTGCCTTTCATTTGGCTCATCCTGGTCAGCCTGGGGGCTCTGGTGAGGGTTCGGTGACCCCTCCTCAAGGTGGGGGTACTGTTGTGAATTCTGTGGCAGAGTTCACTCCTGTGGTCACAAGTGGTACTTCGGCTGATTCTCTCTGGGATCTTCCGTTTGTGGAGGAAAGTGGTACTGCAGCTTCTGAGTTTCCTCCCTCAGGTGATCTGGTGAGCTCGTTAGCTTCTTCTCTACTTAACTCCACCTGATGCTTTGATCTATGCTTCCTGTCAATGTTTCAGTGTGGGACTTGTTTTTTCCCTGGATCATTCCTGTGGCCTGCTGCTCTGCAAAGCTAAGTTTTGCTTATGTTATTTTGTTGCTATTTTTCTGTCCAGCTTGCTTTATTGGTTTTTCTCGCCTGCTGGAAGCTCTGAGACGCAGAGGGACCACCTCCGTACCGTTAGTCGGTGCGGAGGGTCTTTTTGTCCCCTCTGCATGGTTTTTTATAGGTTTTTGTGCTGACCGCAAAGTTATCTTCCCTATCCTCGTTCTGTTCAGCTAGTCGGGCCTCACTTTGCTAAATCTGTTTCATCTCTATGTTTGTGTTTTCATCTTACTCACAGTCATTATATGTGGGGGGCTGCCTTTTCCTTTGGGGAATTTCTCTGAGGCAAGGTAGGCTTATTTTTCTATCTTCAGGATTAGCTAGTTTCTCAGGCTGTGACGAGGCGCCTAGGTTCTGGTCAGGAGCGCTCCACGGTTACCTTTAGTGTGGTTTGATAGGCTTAGGGATTGCGGTCTGCAGGTTTCCCACGTCTCAGAGCTCGTTCTATTATTTTGGGTTATTGTCAGTTCACTGTATGTGCTCTGACCTCCATGTCCATTGTGATTCTGAATTGCCTTTCATAACAGTACAGGAAGCCAAAAGTGCTAATGATTCTCAATAGAGGGAAAAAAGAAGTTCTGAGACCATTTTTTTTTTCTTTGCACTGTGTTTTGTCTTTTTTTTTCCCCTAGACATTTGGGTGGTTCAGGACACAGGTGTAGCAATGGGCATTAAAGGTCTGTCTTCATGTGTGGATCAGCTCACGGCAAGAGTTCAAAATATTCAAGATTTTGTGGTCCAGAATTCTTTGCTTGAACCGAGAATTCCTATTCCAGATTTGTTTTTTGGAGATAGAACTAAATTTCTGAGTTTCAAAAATATTGTAAACTATTTCTGGCTTTGAAACCTCGCTCTTCTGGTGACCCAATTCAACAGGTTAGGATCGTCATTTCTTTTTTGCGCGGCGACCCTCAGGACTGGGCGTTTTCTCTTGCGTCAGGAGATCCTGCATTGAGTAATATCGATGCGTTTTTCCTGGCGCTTGGGTTGCTGTACGATGAGCCTAATTCAGTGGATCAGGCAGAAAAAAATTTGCTGGCTCTTTGTCAGGCTCAGGATGAGATAGAGGTATATTGTCAGAAATTTAGAAAGTGGTCAGTGCTCACTCAATGGAATGAATCTGCGCTGGCAGCAATATTCAGAAAGGGTCTCTCTGAAGCCCTTAAGGATGTCATGGTGGGATTTCCTATGCCTGCTGGTTTGAATGAGTCTATGTCTTTGGCCATTCAGATCGGTCGACGCTTGCGTGAGCGTAAACCTGTGCACCATTTGGCGGTATTACCTGAGCTTAAACCTGAGCCTATGCAGTGTGATAGGACCTTGACCAGAGTTGAACGGCAAGAACATAGACGTCTGAATGGTCTGTGTTTCTACTGTGGTGATTCCACTCATGCTATCTCTGATTGTCCTAAGCGCACTAAGCGGTTCGCTAGGTCTGCCACCATTGGTACTGTACAGTCAAAATTTCTTCTGTCCGTTACCTTGATCTGCTCTTTGTCATCATATTCTGTCATGGCATTTGTGGATTTCGGCGCTGCCCTGAATTTGATGGACTTGGAATATGCTAAGCGTTGTGGGTTTTTCTTGGAGCCCTTGCAGTGTCCTATTCCATTGAGAGGAATTGATGCTACGCCTTTGGCCAAGAATAAGCCTCAATTCTGGACCCAGCTGACCATGTGCATGGCTCCTGCACATCAGGAGGTTATTCGCTTTCTGGTGTTGCATAATCTGCATGATGTGGTCCTTTGGGGTTGCCATGGCTACAAGCCCATAATCCAGTATTAGATTGGAAATCCATGTCGGTGTCCAGCTGGGGTTGTCAGGGGGTACATGGTGATGTTCCATTTCTGTCAATTTCGTCATCCACTCCTTCTGAGGTCCCAGAGTTCTTGTCTGATTACCGGGATGTATTTGATGAGCCCAAGTCCAATACCCTACCTCCGCATAGGGATTGTGATTGTGCTATCAATTTGATTTCTGGTAGTAAATTCCCAAAAGGTCGATTGTTTAATTTGTCCGTGCCTGAGCACACCGCTATGCGCAGTTATGTGAAGGAATCCCTGGAGAAGGGGCATATTCGCCCGTCATCGTCGCCATTAGGAGCAGGGTTCTTTTTTGTAGCCAAGAAGGATGGTTCGCTGAGACCTTGTATAGATTACCGCCTTCTTAATAAGATCACGGTTAAATTTCAGTACCCCTTGCCATTGTTATCTGAACTGTTTGCTCGGATTAAGGGGGCTAGTTGGTTCACAAAGATAGATCTTCGTGGTGCGTATAATCTGGTGCAAATTAAGCAAGGTGATGAATGGAAAACTGCATTTAATACGCCCGAGGGTCATTTTGAGTATCTCGTGATGCCGTTCGGACTTGCCAATGCTCCATCAGTGTTTCAGTCCTTTATGCATGACATCTTCCGAGAGTACCTGGATAAATTCCTGATTGTGTACTTGGATGACATTTTGATCTTCTCGGATGATTGGGAGTCTCATGTGAAGCAGGTCAGAATGGTTTTTCAGGTCCTGCGTGCTAATTCTTTGTTTGTGAAGGGATCAAAGTGTCTCTTTGGTGTGCAGAAGGTTTCATTTTTGGGGTTCATCTTTTCCCCTTCTACTATCGAGATGGATCCTTGTTATGTTTGCTAATGACAGGTGTTATGAAGGCAATCCAGAAACACAGTGTGCTTAGCGATCAGAGCGCACACAGTGATCTGACAAATACCCAAAAATACAAGAACGAGCTCTGAGACGTGGAAACTCTGTAGACTGCACACCTGATCCTATCCTAAACACAACTAAAAGCGGCTGTGGATTGCGCCTAGCAACTACCTAGGCAACTCGGCACAGCCTAAGAAACTAGCTAGCCTGAAGATAGAAAAATAGGCCTGACTTGCCCCAGAGAAATTCCCCAAAGGAAAAGGCAGCCCCCTACATATAATGACTGTGAGTAAGATGAAAAGACAAAACGTAGGGATGAAATAGATTCAGCAAAGTGGGGCCCGATATTCTAGGACAGAGCGAGGACAGTAAAGCGAACTTTGCAGTCTACAAAAAACCCTAAAGCAAAACCACGCAAAGGGGGCAAAAAAAACCCACCGTGCCGAACTAACGGCACGGCGGTACACCCTTTGCGTCTCAGAGCTTCCAGCAAAACAAAAGACAAGCTGGACAGAAAAAAAGCAACAAAAAAGCAAAAGGCACTTAGCTATACAGAGCAGCAGGTCACAGGAACAATCAGGAGAAGCTCAGATCCAACACTGAAACATTGACAAGGAGCAAGGATAGCAGCATCAGGCGGAGTTAAGTAATGAAGCAGTTAACGAGCTCACCAGAACACCTGAGGGAGGAAGCTCAGAAGCTGCAGTACCACTTGTGACCACAGGAGTGAATTCAGCCACAGAATTCACAACAGTACCCCCCCCTTGAGGAGGGGTCACCGAACCCTCACCAGAGCCCCCAGGCCGACCAGGATGAGCCGCATGAAAGGCACGAACAAGATCGGAAGCATGAACATCAGAGGCAAAAACCCAGGAATTATCTTCCTGAGCATAACCCTTCCATTTAACTAGATACTGGAGTTTCCGTCTAGAAACACGAGAATCCAAAATTTTCTCCACAATATACTCCAATTCCCCCTCCACCAAAACCGGGGCAGGAGGCTCAACAGATGGAACCATAGGTGCCACGTATCTCCGCAACAACGACCTATGGAATACATTATGTATGGAAAAGGAGTCTGGGAGGGTCAAACGAAAAGACACAGGATTGAGAACCTCAGAAATCCTATACGGACCAATAAAACGAGGTTTAAATTTAGGAGAGGAAACCTTCATAGGAATATGACGAGAAGATAACCAAACCAGATCCCCAACACGAAGTCGGGGACCCACACGGCGTCTGCGATTAGCGAAAAGTTGAGCTTTCTCCTGGGACAAGATCAAATTGTCCACTACCTGAGTCCAGATCTGCTGCAACCTATCCACCACAGAATCCACACCAGGACAGTCCGAAGACTCAACCTGTCCTGAAGAGAAACGAGGATGGAACCCAGAATTGCAAAAAAATGGAGAAACCAAGGTAGCCGAGCTGGCCCGATTATTAAGGGCGAACTCAGCCAACGGCAAAAAGGACACCCAATCATCCTGGTCTGCAGAAACAAAACATCTCAGATATGTTTCCAAGGTCTGATTGGTTCGTTCGGTCTGGCCATTAGTCTGAGGATGGAAAGCCGAGGAAAAGGATAGGTCAATGCCCATCCTACCACAAAAGGCTCGCCAAAACCTTGAAACAAACTGGGAACCTCTGTCAGAAACAATATTCTCAGGAATGCCATGCAACCGAACCACATGCTGAAAGAACAAAGGTACCAAATCAGAGGAGGAAGGCAATTTAGCCAAGGGCACCAGATGGACCATTTTAGAAAAGCGATCACAGACCACCCAAATGACTGACATCTTTTGAGAAACGGGAAGGTCAGAAATGAAATCCATCGAAATATGTGTCCAAGGCCTCTTTGGGACCGGCAAGGGCAAAAGCAACCCACTGGCACGAGAACAGCAGGGCTTAGCCCTAGCACAAATCCCACAGGACTGCACAAAAGTACGTACATCCCGTGACAGAGATGGCCACCAGAAGGATCTAGCCACTAACTCTCTGGTACCAAAGATTCCAGGATGACCAGCCAACACCGAACAATGAAGTTCAGAGATAAGTTTATTAGTCCACCTATCAGGGCCGAACAGTTTCTCTGCTGGACAACGATCAGGTTTATTCGCCTGAAATTTTTGCAGCACCCGCCGCAAATCAGGGGAGATGGCAGACACAGTGACTCCTTCCTTGAGGATACCCGCTGGCTCAGATAAACCCGGAGATTCGGGCACAAAACTCCTAGACAGAGCATCCGCCTTCACATTTTTAGAGCCCGGAAGGTACGAAATCACAAAGTCGAAGCGGGCAAAAAATAACGACCAACAGGCCTGTCTAGGATTCAAGCGCTTGGCAGACTCGAGATAAGTCAAGTTCTTATGATCAGTCAATACCACCACGCGATGCTTAGCTCCTTCAAGCCAATGACGCCACTCCTCGAATGCCCACTTCATGGCCAGCAACTCTCGATTGCCCACATCATAATTACGCTCAGCGGGCGAAAACTTCCTGGAAAAGAAAGCACATGGTTTCATCACTGAGCAATCAGAACCTCTCTGTGACAAAACCGCCCCTGCTCCAATCTCAGAAGCATCAACCTCGACCTGGAACGGAAGAGAAACATCTGGCTGACACAACACAGGGGCAGAACAAAAACGACGCTTCAACTCCTGAAAAGCTTCCACAGCAGCAGAAGACCAATTAACCAAATCAGCACCCTTCTTGGTCAAATCGGTCAATGGTTTGGCAATGCTAGAAAAATTACAGATGAAGCGACGATAAAAATTAGCAAAGCCCAGGAACTTTTGCAGACTTTTCAGAGATGTCGGCTGAATCCAATCCTGGATGGCTTGGACCTTAACTGGATCCATCTCGATAGTAGAAGGGGTAAAGATGAACCCCAAAAATGAAACTTTCTGCACACCGAAGAGACACTTTGATCCCTTCACAAACAAAGAGTTAGCACGCAGGACCTGAAAAACCATTCTGACCTGCTTCACATGAGACTCCCAATCATCTGAGAAGATCAAAATGTCATCCAAGTAAACAATCAGGAATTTATCCAGATACTCACGGAAGATGTCTTGCATAAAAGACTGAAACACAGATGGAGCATTGGCAAGTCCGAACGGCATCACTAGATACTCAAAATGACCCTCGGGCGTATTGAATGCAGTTTTCCATTCATCTCCTTGCCTGATTCTCACCAGATTATACGCACAACGAAGATCTATCTTAGTGAACCAACTAGCCCCCTTAATCCGAGCAAACAAGTCAGATAACAATGGCAAGGGATACTGAAATTTAACAGTGATCTTATTAAGAAGGCGGTAATCAATACACGGTCTCAGCGAACCATCCTTCTTGGCTACAAAGAAGAACCCTGCTCCCAGTGGTGATGACGATGGGCGAATATGTCCCTTCTCCAGGGATTCCTTCACATAACTGCGCATAGCGGCGTGTTCGGGCACGGATAAATTAAATAATTGACCTTTAGGGAATTTACTACCAGGAATCAAATTGATAGCACAATCACAATCCCTATGCGGAGGTAGAGCATCGGACTTGGGCTCTTCAAATACATCCTGATAATCAGACAAGAACTCTGGGACCTCAGAAGGGGTGGATGACGAAATCGACAAAAATGGAACATCACCATGTACCCCCTGACAACCCCAGCTGGATACCGACATGGAATTCCAATCCAATACTGGATTATGGGTTTGTAGCCATGGCAACCCCAACACGACCACATCATGCAGATTATGCAACACCAGAAAGCGAATAACTTCCTGATGTGCAGGAGCCATGCACATGGTCAGCTGGGCCCAGTATTGAGGTTTATTCTTGGCCAAAGGTGTAGCATCAATTCCTCTCAATGGAATAGGACACCGCAAAGGCTCCAAGAAAAACCCACAACGATTAGCATAATCCAAATCCATCAGATTCAGGGCAGCGCCCGAATCCACAAACGCCATGACAGAAAACGACGACAAAGAGCATATCAAGGTAATGGACAGAAGGAATTTGGACTGTACAGTACCAATGACGGCAGACCTAGCGGACCGCTTAGTGCGCTTAGGACAATCAGAAATAGCATGAGTGGAATCACCACAGTAGAAACACAGCCCATTCAGACGTCTGTGTTCTTGCCGTTCAACTCTAGTCATAGTCCTATCGCACTGCATAGGCTCAGGTTTAACCTCAGGCAGTACCGCCAAATGGTGCACAGATTTACGCTCGCGCAAGCGTCGACCGATCTGAATGGCCAAAGACAAAGACTCATTCAAACCAGCAGGCATAGGAAATCCCACCATGACATCCTTAAGAGCCTCAGAGAGACCCTTTCTGAACAAAGCTGCTAGCGCAGATTCATTCCACTGAGTGAGTACTGACCATTTCCTAAATTTCTGACAATATACTTCTATATCATCCTGACCCTGGCACAAAGCCAGCAAATTTTTCTCAGCCTGATCCACTGAATTAGGCTCATCGTACAGCAATCCGAGCGCCAGGAAAAACGCATCGACACTACTCAATGCAGGGTCTCCTGGCGCAAGAGAAAATGCCCAGTCTTGAGGGTCGCCACGCAAAAAAGAAATAATAATCAAAACCTGTTGAATAGGATTACCAGAAGAATGAGGTTTCAAGGCCAGAAATAGCTTACAATTATTTTTGAAACTTAGAAACTTAGTTCTATCTCCAAAAAAACAAATCAGGAATAGGAATTCTTGGTTCTAACATAGATTTCTGATCAATAGTATCTTGAATTTTTTGTACATTTATAACGAGATTATCCATTGAAGAGCACAGACCCTGAATATCCATGTCCACACCTGTGTCCAGAATCACCCAAATGTCTAGGGGAAAAAAAAAAAGTGAACACAGAGCAGAAAAAAAAAAAAATGATGTCAGAACTTTTTCTTTCCCTCTATTGAGAATCATTAGTTAGGCTCCTTGTTCTGTTATGTTTGCTAATGACAGGTGTTATGAAGGCAATCCAGAAACACAGTGTGCTTAGCGATCAGAGCGCACACAGTGATCTGACAAATACCCAAAAATACAAGAACGAGCTCTGAGACGTGGAAACTCTGTAGACTGCACACCTGATCCTATCCTAAACACAACTAAAAGCGGCTGTGGATTGCGCCTAACAACTACCTAGGCAACTCGGCACAGCCTAAGAAACTAGCTAGCCTGAAGATAGACAAATAGGCCTGACTTGCCCCAGAGAAATTCCCCAAAGGAAAAGGCAGCCCCCCACATATAATGACTGTGAGTAAGATGAAAAGACAAAACGTAGGGATGAAATAGATTCAGCAAAGTGGGGCCCGATATTCTAGGACAGAGCGAGGACAGTAAAGCGAACTTTGCAGTCTACAGAAAACCCTAAAGCAAAACCACGCAAAAGGGGCAAAAAAAACCCACCGTGCCGAACTAACGGCACGGCGGTACACCCTTTGCGTCTCAGAGCTTCCAGCAAAACAAAAGACAAGCTGGACAGAAAAAAAGCAACAAAAAAGCAAAAAGCACTTAGCTATACAGAGCAGCAGGTCACAGGAACAATCAGGAGAAGCTCAGATCCAACACTGAAACATTGACAAGGAGCAAGGATAGCAGCATCAGGCGGAGTTAAGTAATGAAGCAGTTAACGAGCTCACCAGAACACCTGAGGGAGGAAGCTCAGAAGCTGCAATACCACTTGTGACCACAGGAGTGAATTCAGCCACAGAATTCACAACAGATCCTGTAAAGGTCCAAGCCATCCATGATTGGACTCAGCCGACATCTCTGAAAAGTCTGCAAAAGTTCCTGGGCTTTGCTAATTTTTATCGTCGCTTCATCTGCAATTTTTCTAGTATTGCTAAACCATTGACCGATTTGACCAAGAAGGGTGCTGATGTGGTCAATTGGTCTTCTGCTGCTGTGGAAGCTTTTCAAGAGTTGAAGCGTCATTTTTCTTCTGCCCCTGTGTTGTGTCAACCAGATGTTTCTCTTCCGTTCCAGGTCGAGGTTGATGCTTCTGAGATTGGAGCAGGCACTGTTTTGTCGCAGAGAGGTTCTGGTTGCTCTGTGATGAAACCATGCGCTTTCTTTTCCAGGAAGTTTTCGCCTGCTGAGCGTAATTATGATGTGGGCAACCGAGAGTTGCTGGCCATGAAGTGGGCATTCGAGGAGTGGCGTCATTGGCTTGAAGGAGCTAAGCATCGCGTGGTGGTATTGACTGATCATAAGAACTTGACTTATCTCGAGTCTGCCAAGCGCTTGAATCCTAGACAAGCTCGTTGGTCGTTGTTTTTTGCCCGTTTTGACTTTGTGATTTCGTACCTTCCGGGCTCTAAAAATGTGAAGGCGGATGCTCTGTCTAGGAGTTTTGTACCCGACTCTCCGGGTTTATCTGAGCCGGCGGGTATCCTCAAGGAAGGAGTAATTGTGTCTGCCATCTCCCCTGATTTGCGGCGGGTGCTGCAAAAATTTCAGGCTAATAAACCTGATCGTTGCCCAGCGGAGAAACTGTTTGTCCCTGATAGGTGGACGAATAGAGTTATCTCTGAACTTCATTGTTCGGTGTTGGCTGGTCATCCTGGAATCTTTGGTACCAGAGAGTTAGTGGCTAGATCCTTTTGGTGGCCCTCTCTGTCGCGGGATGTGCGTGCTTTTGTGCAGTCCTGTGGGATTTGTGCTCGGGCTAAACCCTGCTGTTCTCGTGCCAGTGGGTTGCTTTTGCCCTTGCCGGTCCCGAAGAGGCCTTGGACACATATCTCTATGGATTTTATTTCTGACCTTCCCGTTTCTCAAAAGATGTCAGTCATTTGGGTGGTCTGTGATCGCTTTTCTAAGATGGTCCATCTGGTACCCTTGTCTAAATTGCCTTCCTCCTCTGATTTGGTGCCTTTGTTCTTCCAGCATGTGGTTCGTTTGCATGGCATTCCAGAGAATATTGTTTCTGACAGAGGTTCCCAGTTTGTTTCGAGGTTTTGGCGAGCCTTTTGTGGTAGGATGGGCATTGACTTGTCTTTTTCCTCGGCTTTCCATCCTCAGACTAATGGCCAGACCGAGCGAACCAATCAGACCTTGGAAACATATCTGAGGTGCTTTGCTTCCGCTGATCAGGATGACTGGGTGTCCTTTTTGCCTTTGGCTGAGTTCGCCCTTAATAATCGGGCCAGCTCGGCTACCTTGGTTTCACCGTTTTTCTGCAATTCTGGGTTCCATCCTCGTTTCTCTTCTGGACAGGTTGAGTCTTTGGACTGTCCTGGTGTGGATACTGTGGTGGACAGGTTGCAGCAGATTTGGACTCAGGTAGTGGACAATTTGACCTTGTCCCAGGAGAAGGCTCAACTTTTCGCTAATCGCAGACGCCGTGTGGGTCCCCGACTTCGTGTTGGGGATCTGGTTTGGTTATCTTCTCGTCATATTCCTATGAAGGTTTCCTCTCCTAAGTTTAAACCTCGTTTTATTGGTCCGTATAGGATTTCTGAGGTTCTTAATCCTGTGTCTTTTCGTCTGACCCTTCCAGATTCTTTTTCCATACATAACGTATTCCATAGGACATTGTTGCGGAGATACGTGGCACCTATGGTTCCATCTGTTGAGCCTCCTGCCCCGCTTTTGGTGGAGGGGGAATTTGAGTATATTGTGGAGAAGATTTTGGATTCTCGTGTTTCAAGACGGAAACTCCAGTATCTGGTTAAATGGAAGGGTTATGCTCAGGAGGATAATTCCTGGGTTTTTGCCTCTGATGTCCATGCTCCCGATCTTGTTCGTGCCTTTCATGTGGCTCATCCTGGTCGGCCTGGGGGCTCTGGTGAGGGTTCGGTGACCCCTCCTCAAGGGGGGGGTACTGTTGTGAATTCTGTGGCAGAGTTCACTCCTGTGGTCACAAGTGGTACTTCGGCTGATTCTCTCTGGGATCTTCCGTTTGTGGAGGAAAGTGGTACTGCAGCTTCTGAGTTTCCTCCCTCAGGTGATCTGGTGAGCTCGTTAGCTTCTTCTCTACTTAACTCCACCTGATGCTTTGATCTATGCTTCCTGTCAATGTTTCAGTGTGGGACTTGTTTTTCCCCTGGATCATTCCTGTGGCCTGCTGCTCTGCAAAGCTAAGTTTTGCTTATGTTATTTTGTTGCTATTTTTCTGTCCAGCTTGCTTTATTGGTTTTTCTCGCCTGCTGGAAGCTCTGAGACGCAGAGGGACCACCTCCGTATCGTTAGTCGGTGCGGAGGGTCTTTTTGTCCCCTCTGCGTGGTTTTTTATAGGTTTTTGTGCTGACCGCAAAGTTAGCTTCCCTATCCTCGTTCTGTTCAGCTAGTCGGGCCTCACTTTGCTAAATCTGTTTCATCTCTATGTTTGTGTTTTCCTCTTACTCACAGTCATTATATGTGGGGGGGCTGCCTTTTCCTTTGGGGAATTTCTCTGAGGCAAGGTAGGCTTATTTTTCTATCTTCAGGATTAGCTAGTTTCTCAGGCTGTGACGAGGCGCCTAGGTTCTGGTCAGGAGCGCTCCACGGCTACCTTTAGTGTGGTTTGATAGGCTTAGGGATTGCGGTCTGCAGAGTTCCCACGTCTCAGAGCTCGTTCTATTATTTTGGGTTATTGTCAGTTCACTGTATGTGCTCTGACCTCCATGTCCATTGTGATTCTGAATTGCCTTTCATAACAGGGGGGGTACTGTTGTGAATTCTGTTGTCGGGCTCCCTCCTGTGGTCATGAATGGTACTTCGGCTGGTTCTGTCCATGGACTTCCTCTGGTGGGTGTTTCTGAGTTTCCTTCCACAGGTGGCGACGTTAATTCGTTAGTTGCTGCTCTATTTAACTCCACTTAGATCTTTGCTCCATGCCACCTGTCAATGTTCCAGTATTGGTCTAGTTCACTCCTGGATCGTTCTTGTGACCTGTCTTCCCAGCAGAAGCTAAGTTCCTGCTTGTTTTTCTTTGGTTTGCTATTATTCTGTCCAGCTTGCTATTTTTATTGTTGTCTTGCTGGCTGGAAGCTCTGGGACGCAGAGGGAGCGCCTCCGCACCGTGAGTCGGTGCGGAGGGTCTTTTTGCGCCCTCTGCGTGGTCTTTTTTGTAGGTTTTTGTGCTGACCGCAAAGCAACCTTTCCTATTCTCAGTCTCTTCAGTAAATCGGGCCTCACTTTGCTAAATCTATTTCATCTCTGTGTTTGTATTTTCATCTTTACTCACAGTCATTATATGTGGGGGGCTGCCTTTTCCTTTGGGGAATTTCTCTGAGGCAAGGTAGGCTTTATTTTTCTATCTTCAGGGCTAGCTAGTTCCTTAGGCTGTGCCGAGTTGCATAGGGAGCTTTAGGAGCAATCCACGGCTATTTCTAGTGTGTGTGATAGGATTAGGGATTGCGGTCAGCAGAGTTCCCACGTCCCAGAGCTCGTCCTTTATTATCAGTAACTATCAGGTCATTCCGTGTGCACTTAACCACCAGGTCTATTATTGTCCTGACCACCAGGTCATAACACGTCTGTTTAATTTATCTGTGCCAGAGCACGCCGCTATGCGGAGTTATATAAAGGAATCCTTGGAGAAGGGTCATATTCGTCCGTCGTCATCACCATTGGGAGCAGGGTTCTTTTTTTGTGGCCAAGAAGGATGGTTCTTTGAGACCTTGTATTGATTACCGCCTTCTTAATAAGATCACAGTCAAATTTCAGTATCCTTTGCCGCTGCTGTCTGATTTATTTGCTCGGATTAAGGGGGCTAGTTGGTTCACCAAGATAGATCTTCGTGGTGCGTATAATCTTGTGCGAATTAAACAGGGTGATGAATGGAAAATGACATTTAATACGCCCGAGGGCCATTTTGAGTACCTGGTTATGCCATTCGGGCTTTCTAATGCTCCATCTGTGTTTCAGTCCTTTATGCATGACATCTTCCGAGAGTACCTGGATAGTTTCATGATTGTATATTTGAATGACATTTTGGTCTTTTCGGATGATTGGGAGTCTCATGTGAAGCAGGTCAGAATGGTGTTCCAGGTCCTTCGTGCGAATTCCTTGTTTATGAAGGGGTCAAAGTGTCTCTTTGGAGTTCAGAAGGTTTCATTTTTTCCCCTTCTACTATCGAGATGGACCCTGTTAAAGTTCAGGCCATTTACGATTGGACTCAACCGACATCTGTGAAGAGCTTGCAGAAGTTCCTGGGCTTTGCTAATTTTTATCGTCGCTTCATCGCTAATTTTTCCAGTATTGCTAAACCGTTGACTGATTTGACCAAGAAAGGTGCTGATGTGGTCAATTGAATTGGTCCTCTGCGGCTGTAGAGGCTTTTCAGGAGTTGAAGCGTCGTTTTGCTTCTGCCCCTGTGTTGTGCCAGCCAGATGTTTCGCTCCCTTTTCAGGTTGAGGTTGATGCTTCTGAAATTGGAGCAGGGGCTGTTTTGTCGCAAAGTAGTTCTGATGGCTCGGTGATGAAACCCTGTGCCTTCTTTTCTAGAAAATTCTCGACTGCTGAGCGCAATTATGATGTGGGCAATCGGGAGTTGTTGGCCATGAAGTGGGCATTCGAGGAGTGGCGACATTGGCTTGAAGGAGCTAAACATCGTGTGGTGGTCTTGACGGATCACAAGAATTTGACTTATCTCGAGTCTGCCAAACGGTTGAATCCTAGACAGGCTCGATGGTCGCTCTTTTTCTCCCGTTTTGATTTTGTGGTTTCATACCTTCCGGGATCTAAGAATGTGAAGGCTGACGCCCTGTCAAGGAGTTTTGTGCCTGACTCTCCGGGTGTTCCGGAGCCGGCGGGTATTCTTAAAGAAGGGGTAATTTTGTCTGCCATTTCCCCTGATTTGCTGCGTGTGCTGCAAAAGTTTCAGGCTGATAGACCTGACCGTTGTCCTACGGAGAAACTGTTTGTCCCTGATAGATGGACTAGTAGAGTTATCTCTGAGATTCATTGTTCAGTGTTGGCTGGTCATCCTGGAATCTTTGGTACCAGAGATTTGGTGGCTAGATCCTTTTGGTGGCCTTCTTTGTCACGGGATGTCCGTTCTTTTGTGCAGTCCTGTGGGACTTGTGCTCGGGCTAAGCCCTGCTGTTCTCGTGCCAGTGGGTTGCTTTTGCCCTTGCCGGTCCCGAAGAGGCCCTGGACGCATATTTCCATGGATTTTATTTCTGATCTCCCTGTTTCTCAAAAGATGTCGGTCATTTGGGTGGTTTGTGATCGCTTCTCTAAGATGGTCCATTTTGTACCTTTATCTAAATTGCCTTCCTCCTCTGATTTGGTGCCATTGTTTTTCCAGCATGTGGTTCGTTTGCATGGCATTCCAGAGAACATCGTCTCGGACAGAGGTTCCCAGTTTGTTTCGAGGTTTTGGCGGTCCTTTTGCGCTAAGATGGGCATTGATTTGTCTCTTTCTTCGGCTTTCCATCCTCAGACTAATGGCCAAACCGAACGAACTAATCAGACTTTGGAGACATATCTGAGATGCTTTGTTTCTGCTGATCAGGATGATTGGGTGTCCTTCTTGCCTTTGGCTGAGTTCGCCCTTAATAATCGGGCCAGCTCGGCTACTTTAGTTTCTCCTTTTTTCTGTAATTCTGGTTTCCATCCTCGTTTCTCTTCAGGGCAGGTTGAGCCTTCGGACTGTCCTGGTGTGGATGCGGTGGTGGACAGGTTGCAGCAGATTTGGACTCATGTGGTGGACAATTTGACATTGTCCCAGGAGAAGGCTCAACGTTTCGCTAACCGCCGGAGTTGTGTTGGTCCCCGACTTCGTGTTGGGGATTTGGTTTGGTTGTCATCTCGTCACGTTCCTATGAAGGTTTCCTCTCCTAAGTTTAAGCCTTGTTTCATTGGGCCATATAAGATTTCTGAAGTTCTTAATCCTGTGTCATTTCGTTTGGACCTTCCAGCTTCTTTTGCCATCCATAATGTGTTCCATAGGTCGTTGTTGCGGAGATACGTGGCGCCTATGGTTCCCTCCGTTGATCCTCCTGCCCCGGTGTTGGTCGAGGGGGAGTTGGAGTATGTGGTGGAGAAGATTTTGGATTCTCGTGTTTCGAGACGGGAACTCCAGTACCTGGTCAAGTGGAAGGGTTATGGTCAGGAAGATAATTCCTGGGTTTTTGCCTCTGATGTTCATGCTGCCGATCTTGTTCGTGCCTTTCATTTGGCTCATCCTGATCGGCCTGGGGGCTCTGGTGAGGGTTCGGTGACCCCTCCTCAAGGGGGGGGTACTGTTGTGAATTCTGTTGTCGAACTCCCTCCTGTGGTCGTTAACGGTACTTCGGCGAGTTCTGTCTATGGGCTCCCTCTGGTGGCTATGAGTGAAGCTGCTGCTTCTGAGGTTCCTTACACAGGTGACGTGGTTTATCCTTTGGTTGGCTGCTCTATTTAACTCCTCTCAGATCGTTACTCCATGCCAGCTGTCAATGTTTTTGCATTGGTTCAGTTTGCTCCTGGATCTCTCTGGTGACCCGCCTTCTCCTGCAGAAGCTAAGTTCCTGATAGTCATTATTTGTTCTCTGTTTTCTTGTCCAGCTGGTTATCATGATTTTGTCTTGCTAGCTGGAAGCTCTGGGATGCAGAGTGGCCCCTCCGCACCGTGAGTCGGTGCGGAGGTGTTTTTTGCACACTCTGCGTGGTCTTTTGTAGGTTTTTGTGCTGATCGCAAAGTTACCTTCCCTATCCTCTGTCTATTTAGTAAGTCTGGCCTCCCTTTGCTGAAACCTGTTTCATTTCTGCGTTTGTGACTTTCATCTTTACTCACAGTCATTATATGTGGGGGGCTTCCTTTACCTTTGGGGAATTTCTCTGAGGCAAGGTAGGCTTTATTTTCTATCTCTAGGGCTAGCTAGTCCTTAGGCTGTGACGAGGTGCCTAGGGAGCGTCAGGAGCGCTCCACGGCTATTTTTAATGTGTGCGATAGGATTAGGGCTTGCGGTCAGCAGAGCTCCCACATCCCAGAGCTTGTCCTGTATGAGTTTAACTATCAGGTCGGGTGCTCCTAACCACCAGGTCATAACAGGGAAGCTCCCCTGAATCCGGGTTCAGAGCTCCCCCTTCTGGCCTGGATTCAGACTGTGTTGTATGCAGGTGCTTACCTGATAATGGAAATCCTCCTTGCCTCCAAGCATGATATCACCCTCCCCGAAAGGAAGGCAACATCATTGTAACAACCGGTTACCTGGGGTGTTACATCTGCTACGTTATCAACAGAATCTCTGTTTTCAAGACATCCATACGGTTAAAAGTTTTGACAGAGCAGAAAGTCGCTGACTCCTTCACTTACCCCAGCAGGCCACGGGTATCATTAGAAATATAGTCTTGTAGTAAATCTTGCTTTCCTCCATGGGGGGTAATATAAGTAATATATCCCATCTGGGGCTCGGGGACGGGGACAACATGGGCCTGTGTGATTTCAAATGCCAGGACTGAATTTCAGCCCCAGTCCGTACCTGCTGTAGGAGCAGATACAGACATTATGTGGGCTGACATGCGTTCGTTCTGTATCACACGGATTAGTGATGTTGTTGTCTTCACCTTAGTTTCTTCTTCAAGGACGTTTTATTTTCTGAATCCATTTACGGTTTCTGGAAGGGAATATTCTCATGGGGGACAAAGGATATAAATAGTGACAATATATTAGCGGGGTTGGGATTCTTATCATGTAACACAGACTAGCGACGTCACACTGCTATTGGTTACAGACAGGTCATGTGACTGCGGGGAATTCTCAGAGAGGAGATGGTTAGTAAGAGCCCGGATATTATCTGTCCGTTATATCTGCTCCTGGAAATGCAGGATGGCAATTAACACTGGGCAGCTCTGATAACAAAGAGTAATAGCTCTGCAGGTGTGATATTGCCCTCGGTCATCCTCTAACAATTTTGCACAGGTCTCCAGCGAAAATCATAGTTTAATTCAGGCAGGAGTCACACTAAACATATGAAAAATCGGCCCGAGTCTCCCTGTCGAGAGTTGCACGAGTGTAATGCGAGTACATTTGGATTTTTCACAACTAGCATCCGATTTACATCTGAATGCAGTGCAATTGTTATCCAACTGCAATGCGATTTTAACACCAGCTTTTACATACAGCAATTGTCTTTCCTTTACACATCGCTTTCAAAGGAAATAATCGTTAAAACACACACACACACACACATATTATATATAATAGATAGAATCTGTAATCGCAGCAAAAGGTGGCGCAACAAAGTATTAAGTAAAGGGGCCGAATAATATTGCACGCCCCACTTTTCAGTTTTTGATTTTTAACAAAAATTTAAAATAACCAATAAATTTTGTTCAACTTCACAATTGGGTACAACTTGTTGTTGATTCTTCACCAAAAATGTACATTTGGTATCTTTATGTTTGAAGCATGATATGTGGGAAAAGGTTGAAAAGTTCCAGGGAGGGGAATACTTTCGCAAGGCACTGTATATATCTACCTAATTCTATATGTATTTACTGTATGTAATCCATCTCTTCTATCCTATCAGCTTATGCTGTGATTTTACAGAACATGGCAGATGAATTGCCGGCTTCTCTTCTATCTTTGTTTCTATGTAATATAATACATGTATGCATGTGTATGTCACTGACAAGTATACATATACTGTATATATATATATATGTATTCTATGTGTATATATCTATTCTCTCTATTCTATTTTAACCTGTCAGTGTGCTTTTACTGTATGCGGCACATGAATTACGTGCTTTTCAAAGGACACCGATGTGTAAAAATCAGATAGCACTCGCATGTTTCGAGTGCTGTGTGATTTTTTTTCTCGCACGCATAGGTTTGCATTGGCGAGTCTCGGTGACAATCTTAGCATGCTGTGATTTTACACGCACATAGAATACACCCGAGAAAAAATACGGTGATGTGAGCTACCCCATAGATTAACACTGGGCCGAGTGCTATGCGATAAAAATATCCATGGGGCAGCTCACATCAAAGTATTTTTTCTCAGATGTATTCAACATGTGTGTAAAATCACAGCATGCTGCGATTGTCACCGAGATTCAGGCGAAACTCGCCAATACAAGCCTATGGGTGTGAGAAAAACTCGGACGCCACACGGACCATCTGTCTAGCTTGAGAGAAATACGCACACATTTTCTTCATTTCAGCCCATTGAGCCGTTAAATTCAATGGGCAAAAGCAGTGAGAAAGCCATACGGTTGTCATACGGATACATAGGTAAGAGAAAATCACATCATCGCATTGCAGACGCATTACACACGAATGACCATACGGAGAACATTTGTGCGACTCTTGGCAGGGAGACTCGGATCGATTTTCCATACGTTAAGTGTGACATCGACCTAACTGGTTTATTCAGCGCCGATCACCTTTAACATGCGGTGGCTCATAAATCATATGATCATTACCTGCGGCCACATTACCAGCCAGGTATCCGCCCTGTCATGGACTCCTGTAGCTCCTGGGTGCGGTAGTTCACCCATCATAGAGAGACGTAGTGTCTGCCTATAAGGAGATGATCAGCCGCCCATCAGGGGTCATGTCTCCAGTGTAAGATCCAGGAAGTCAGAGGAGATGAGCAGCAACAATGATATCACTTGTCAGGAGGCTCCCGAAATTTACTGGGAAATCGAGGTAAGGGACAATGACACTGACACTCGGGGTACAGGATAATGACAGTGACACTCGGGATACAGGATAATGACTCTCGGGTACAGAATAATGACTCTCAGGGTACAGGATGATGACAGTGACACTCGGGATACAGGATAATGACTCTCGGGGTACAGGATGATGACAGTCACACTCGGGGTACAGGATATAGACTCTCGGGGTACAGGATAATGACAGTAACACTCGGGGTACAAAATAATGACTCGGGGTACAGAATAATGACTCGGGGTACAGGATAATGACTCTCGGGGTACAGAATAATGACTCGGGGTACAGGATAATGACACTGACACTCAGGGTAAAGGATAATAATGCTGACACTCGGGATACAGGACAATGACAGTGACACTCGGGGAAAAGGATAATGACACTGACAATCGGGGTACAAGGTAATGACACTGACACTCGGGGT
The DNA here is from genome assembly GCF_032444005.1 of Ranitomeya imitator. NCBI lineage: Eukaryota > Metazoa > Chordata > Amphibia > Anura > Dendrobatidae > Ranitomeya > Ranitomeya imitator. Next base: position 659,904,166 of record NC_091282.1, read on the forward strand.
ACAGGATAATGACGCTGACACTCGGGGTACAGGATAGTGATACTGACACTGGGGTACGGGATAATGACGCTGACACTCAAGGTACAAGATAAAGACACTGACACTCGGGGGACAGGATAATGACATTGACATTCGGGGGACAGGATAATAACGCTGACACTTGGGGTACAGGATAATGACACTGACCCTCGGGGTACACGATAATGACGCTGACACTCGGGGTACAGGATAATGACACTGACACATGGGGTACAGGATAATGACGCTGACACTCAGGGTACAGGATAATGACACTGACACTGGGGGTACAGGATAATGACGCTGACACTCGGGGTTCGGGATAATGATGCTAACACTCGGGGTACGCGATAATGACGCTGACACTCGGGGTACAGAATCGTAATACTGACACTGGGGGTACAGGATAATGACACTGACACTCGGGGTACAGTATAATGACGCTGACACTCGGGGTACAGGATAGTAATACTGACAGTGGGGGTACAGGATAATGACACTTACACTCGGGATACAGGATAATGACGCTGACACTCGGGGTACAGGATAATGACACTGATATTGGGGATACGGGACAGAGGCACAGCTAGAGGTTTTGGTTTGCGGGTGTGAAACTTCTGAGTGGGCCACTAAACAGGTACTCTTGATTATATCTATGGTGGCCACCCTAATAGTGGATGTAGGGGAACCTCAGCAGATGACCTCAATATAAAGACCGACACTGATATTACCGCCATACGGTGACATATAGTCATAGATACCAGTCCTACAGACCATATAAGAGATCACAGTACAGTTATAGATGGCGACTTACAGCTGACGATCTTTCTGGTGGAGTTGGTCACTTTTCCCGTCTTGACCCTGGTATTGTCGAAGGAGTAGTCTTTGCCGTTACGACACCCCCATCCATTTTCCCCACCCGTGGCCCCCCAACTAACATTCTTAACCCAATGAAAACACAACCACTGTAATTCTTTTGGAATGATCTAGGCCACAGTAGCCTTTTTTATTAAAACATATAACAATAATACATAAATAACAATAAATAACATTTTAAAGGCTAGAAGGAGTCCTAGGAGCTCCAAGAATCTGGTGATTGACAAGCCCTACCGTGAACATACATAACAGATTCAAAATATACCAACACTAAAACAGAGGAGCCATATGCCAAAATGGATCCCCAAATCCAATTTTTACCAACTCCCAGGACTCCCCCCAGCCGCCAAGGCCACAATGACCCAAAAGAAACAACCACCCTCCCATTTAACGAGCAACCTAATAAAAAAAAACCTCCCTTCTCTTTTTTTTTTTTTTTAAATGTAAATAACAATAGGGCGGGAGGGCGGGACTGCTCACGATCCTCCAAGAGCGGGAAGTGACAGCCCCCACCCCAAAACTCCCATAAACTCCCGCGCTAGCTCCTCCCCTTGCTGATTCAAATTAACTACCCCTCTCCCGCCATTGTAATGCAGGCCTTCGCCTACGCCATGGGGGGGGAGGGGCACGGCTCGCTCCGGCCTTTCCTTGACCCTGGTATTGTCGAAGGAGTAGTCTTTGCCGTTACGACACCCCCACCCATTTTATCCCTACCCGTGGTCCCCCAACTAACATTCTTAACCCAATGAAAACACAACCACTGTAATTCTTTTGGAATGATCTAGGCCACAGTAGCCTTTTTTATTAAAACATATAACAATTATACATAAATAACAATAAATAACATTTTAAAGGCTAGAAGGAGTCCTAGGAGCTCCAAGAATCTGGTGATTGACAAGCCCTACCGTGAACATACATAACACCAACTTTACCCCCAGCCGTTCAAAACCCTGGCTCGGTAGCACCAAAAACCCAAACGAGGGTTCACTGTTCACGGTAAAAAATCCCAGGAGATCCAGCCACCCCTGCCGGAACTCCCCAAACACCATTCACCAGATTCAAAATATACCAACACTAAAACAGAGGAGCCATATGCCAAAATGGATCCCCAAATCCAATTTTTACCAACTCCCAGGACTCCCCCCAGCCGCCACAACGAAAGGCCCTTTGAACCCCTCAAAGGCCCGAGACCCCACCACTCCGAAAAAATATGGCCCGTTCAATGCCCTCCTGAATAGCGAGGGCCCAAAAGTCCATTCCTACCGCATTTAAATGGACCCCATCCGCCAACCAAAAGGCCCCCTCCCCTTTCTCCAGCTCAAAGTGCCGCACCGCCACGCCTCCGTTCCTGGCCACGAAACTGGACACCGCCCTATTAACCTTTATCCGGGCTTTATTCAACTTGTCCAGTGACCTCATATTCCTCCACCGTTTCCTCGGCACAATTTTAGACCAAACAATAGTCAAACCAGGATACAGGACCCACAAACGCAGACAATCCTGCTTAATGTATTTAATCAACTCCCTAAATGGGCGGGCCCCCAAGTCATTCCCCCCGACGTGCAGAACTAAAATATCTGGAGCCTTGTCCAGCCGGGCACCGTCATTAATTTCTTTTGGAACTCTACGCCATACCAACCCCCAAAAACCCAACCACCGGATTACCGCCTCCTCTCGATCAAAACCCAATTGCCTCCCCTCGCTCCGCACGTCGGCGCGCTGCGCTCCCCAATAAACATACGAATGGCCGAATATCCACACCAACAAAGGTGAGGGACCTGAAAAAACACAAAGCAGAAACTCAAGATCAACACATGAACCAACGGCCAAACCATCCCCGCCTCCAAAAGAGCCCCACAACTTTTACGGGCGCACATAGCTCCGATATCTATCCGAACGCCACCTCCCAATGCGCTGAATTGCCGGAGCCCCCAGGCCTCCCAATGCTGCTTCCGTCGCTGCCCCAATCCTAAAAGAGTGAGGCGCAAAACCACCCACATCCAAACCCAGCAACCCGATTGCCTTCCTAAAAATCACCGTAAACTGATACCGGGACAACAAGGAACCATCCATATGGCATAATAACGACCGGTCACGACAAGGCCCCAACTCCCAAAAATGTTTTAAACAGGTAACCGGGCACATAACCGACCCTGGCACCGAACCCAACACGATCCTGCTCCCCCTACCTTCCTGATCCACCTTAGACCGCCGCAGCCACAACTCGACTCTGCCCGCCAATAACAGCACGTCCCGAGCCAACAAACCTCCCACAACCTTCTTGCTAGGTGAAACCAACTCGCCCACCCGTAAAGCCCCGAAAAAGGCTAAAGAAAACGCTAGGCGAAATAAGCGCAATTCAAAACCCGACACGCAAACCGACTCCAAGACCCCACCTGGTATCCATGCGCCGAAACTTTCGAACTGTGAACGAGAAAGAGCATCAGCAATGGAATTATGAGCACCAGGAACATGCGTCGCAGTCACCCGTGCGTTCAAACTCAAACACAACAAGACCAATTGTCTCCACACCCGCACAACAGGAGGCGATGAAGCCGACAGATTGTTTATCGGACAAACCACTCCCATGTTGTTGCAGTAAAAACGAACACACCTGTTCCGAAAAACCTGCTGCCACAAATGCACCGCCACCAAGATAGGAAAAATTTCCAAAAGTGCGATATTCCGAACCTAGCCAGAAGAAATCCACGATGGCGGCCATGTTGCCGCGCACCATTGTCCCTTAAAATACGCCCCGAAGCCTGACCCCCCAGCTGCGTCCGTAAACAAATCCAACAACTCGTTATCAAACACTCCCTCCTGTAGCAACGAACGGCCGTTGTAACTCTGCAAAAACTCACTCCACACCGTCAAATCCTCTTTAAGGTCAGCTGACAACCGCACAAAATGATGAGGAGCCCTCACTCCAGCCGTAGCCATGGCCAATCGCCTCGAAAAAACTCTGCCCATAGGCATAACTCGACAAGCGAAATTAAGCTTCCCGAGGAGCGATTGCAAATCCCTTAACGTTAACTTCCGCAAACGACAAGCCCGCAAGACCTCCTCACGCAAACTCACAACTTTGTCAATGGGCAACCTGAACTCCCACTGAATAGTATCGATCACGATACCCAGAAACGACAAGCACGTGCTCGGGCCCTCCGTTTTGCCCGGAGCCAACGGAAATCCGAAGCGATGCGCCATCCATTCAATTGCTCTCAAAAGCGCCTTACAACGGTCAGACCCCGCCGGGCCGACGCACAAAAAGTCATCCAGATAATGAATGACAGAATCACATCCCGAAACATCACAAACCACCCACTCCAAAAAGGAACTAAACGCCTCAAACAGCGCGCAAGATAGCGAACACCCCATAGGCAAACACCTGTCAATAAAAAAGCGATCCTCCCAAAAACAACCCAGCAGCCGAACGCTATCTGGGTGAACAGGCAACAACCGAAAAGCGGATTCTATATCTGTCTTAGCTAGCAGGGCCCCATTTCCGGATTTCTGAACCCATTCTACCGCTGTGTCAAACTACGCGTAAACAACAGAGCACAGCCCTGGGTCAATCCCGTCATTAACTGACATACCCCTGGGATAAGACAGATGCTGAATCAAACGAAATTTCCCTGCCTCTTTCTTAGGCACAACCTCCAACGGGGAAACCACCAAATCCACAAAGGGCGGTGACTCAAACGGGCCCGCCATCCGACCCAACGCAACCTCCTTCCGCAACTTCTCGGAAACCACTTCGGCATGCAACAAAGCCGACCGCAAATTCTTCCTAACACAAGGAATATCATAAGGAGGGGCCGGGATTACAAAACCCTCCCTAAAACCTGCCAACAACAACTCCGCCTTTTCCCTATCTGGATATCTACTTAGATAAGGGACCATCTTTTCCCATATCACCGGTGTCACCCCCATGGGTATTACCGCTTCCTGACTTGCCTCTACCCTTTTTGAAACATTTCGCGGCGCCATGTGTGGAGCCGCTACAGTGTGAACACAAGTGTTTAAACTTGCAGTTAGCCCCAAATCTACACTGGCCTTCGTTAAACTGCCAACAGACCCCCAATTTTTGACCCCCTGTTTGACTTCCTGAACTAGAGGCGCTCGCGTTACTGGACTGAAAACCCTGGCCGGAACCTCCGGCCCCCCCGTGAAAGGGGTTGCCGAACTTGTACTGCGCCATAACCCGCAACCATAACCCAATATCTTTTTGATCCCAGCGAATTGCTGGCCGAACTGCCTTCCTCTGTCTGAACTGCTCATCATACCTGAGCCACGCCTGACCACCATAAACCCGATGAGCCTCGCTTATCGAATCCAAGTAACAGAACAGACCCGAGCAATTCTCAGGCGCCTTTTCTCCAATCACACTAGCCAGAATGACAAAAGCCTGCAGCCAATTACCAAACATCTGAGGAATCAGGCGCCATCGCCGCTTTTCCTCGTCCTCCTTCTTACCCTCCTCCTTTTTATTTTTATCTAAATAAAATTTTTCTAACGGAAGTAACGAGAATATCTCGACATATTCGTCCTTCGCAATCTTTTCTCTAACTTCCTTCTTTAGATGCTCCCCCAACGGGCCCTCAAAACACACATAAACTTCGCCATGGGCCCTGTCATCTAAATGCACCCTACACTCTTTTTCCTTCTCCGTCTGCACCGAAACCGATATCGGCGCCGGAGCCGCTACTGGCGCCACCACTGCCCCAAAAGCCCCCCCCTGCGGGCTCAACCAAGCCCCTAAATTCCGCTGCGCAGACATACCTTGCTCCAACCTAGATAACAAATCCTGCACACTACCCAACAGCTCACGTACCCCTGCTGAACCTGCATCACCCGCACCCCTCTCAACACTACCAACCCCCTGACTACCCAAAAAAGCGGGCGACGCCAAACTAGGAAAACACAAACCTGACACAGACGCATACTCACCGGGCTGCAAGGGATCTGTGGGCCCCCCAGCCGGAGTGCTGGCATCCAGACGTCCCCGACTCGCCGTGTCCGCGAAAGATCCCCCCGAATCCGGCCGACCCTGACGTCCAGTGAGGTCCACTTGCGTGCCCTGTCCCGGTACAGGCACGGCCGATGATGGATCCAGACTCTGACTTCCCGGGGAGAAAGGTGCCTGCGTGGACGAGCTGGCAGCGCAGCAGCTCACATCAGTCCCAGCGCCGACCGCTGCGTCCATGAAGCCGTCCTGCCGTCCAGATGCAGGAGAGGACCCTGCCGCTGAAGATGGGTCCATCCCGGGTCCGTCCCGCAGCGGGCCGCCCGCTCCGACATTACTTGCCGGAGCCGCCGTCCACCCAGATGCGGCCGAGGCAGGCCGCGCGGCAGGAGCCACACCGCCGCGGCCTCCCGCTGTAACAGGCCCCAGCCGTTGCCGTGCGCGTCGAGGCCCCGCCCCCGCTGCACTGCGAGGTGCAGACCTCGTGACCGCCGATGAGCCCCGACCGGGAGGTGGATTCCTCCCAGGCCGGGGCCGCGCGACCGCTGATCTTACAGGCGCCCGGCCTGGAGGGTCCCGGGAGGGGCTCCTGCGCCTTTGGGGGGCTCGAGGACCAGAGTCCGGGAAAGACTCTCGGGGGGCCGAGAACGCCGCTCCAGCGGCGCCGCAGCGCCAGACGAACCTGCGGCGCCTGACGATCCAGCAGCGCCGGACGGCCCTGCCGCCGACATGATGTGGGCCACCTGCTCCTGCAGCCACCCGGGGGGATGGAGCGCTGCCGCCGCCCTGAGGCCCTCGAGGATCGCGTCGATGCCAGACATATCAGGTATGTCTGCCCACGATCCTCCAAGAGCGGGAAGTGACAGCCCCCACCCCAAAACTCCCATAAACCCCCGCGCTAGCTCCTCCCCTTGCTGATTCAAATTAACTACCCCTCTCCCCCCATTGTCATGCAGGCCTTCGCCTACGCCGTGGGGGGGGGGAGGGGCACGGCTCGCTCCGGCCTTTCCTTTTCCATCTGGCCCAGACCGACATGACAACTTCTCCAGCCAGGACTCAGCTGCAGAGATTAACACAGACACATCTGACTTCTCAAATGTTCAGCACTGTCCCCATCTATCCCCAACTTCCACCAACTCCTCATCCTGCTGTTACCCCAGTACTGGGTATCAGCAACTTTAGGGTATAATACAAAACTTAACCTTTACTATTTTCTTTAAAAACAGTTTCTAAAGTTGTCACGATTCACACCGTGACTGTCACCCCTACGTCACGGATCGGGGTGACCTTAGGCCAACAGACGGCTATCAAATGTGCAGGGAGGCTTATCTTCGTTATCCCTCCACTGCTACACTGTGATGAAAACACACACAAGGCTATTGACCTCTTAGTTTACCGCAGGGGCTTATTTTAGTTATCCCACTGCTCCTACAATATAACACGAACTGCAGGGATTTATGTATATCCCGCTTTACAGGTCCGCTTGAAAACTTGCAGTTCTCTGGCATCCCCCTTACCCTCTGGTCAGATTAGGTACTGCACCTAGGATAATTAGTCACCAGAAAGGCTGCCTGCTATGTACTGGCTATTGGGCACGCTGCAGCGAGGCAATATAACTACTCCTACTCAGGCAGGAACAATAATTATCAACGCCGCCGTTGCTACAACGACTCCCAAAGGCACAGAACAAGGTATGCTGCCACCAGCTTCGATTAACGGGTCCGAAGCTAACCCCAAAACAGTAGCATAATTCCTAGTAATTTACATATTTTACTCCGAAAGATTAGGCAGTGTTTATTAAAATATTACAAGGATGTTACAAAAGAGACAATTGAAAATATGTACAAAGGTAATTATAAAATAACAGGGATTAAATGAGAAGTTAACACGTACATGTGTTCAGGTCATTTCAGGCAAAACCAGGCTAGTGGGCGGAGCTCCAAATATCCCAGTTCATCAGGGCTGGCAGTAAGAGCTCCTCAGGTAAGACTAACGGCTAGGTGCCTTGCAGAAAACTTATAGCTGCAGCCTGGTGACGTCACTAAAAGGGTTGAGTTAACATCGCCCTCCCCTCTCCTCAGCTGTACAGTTTTCTCCAACAATTCTTATAATTGTTGTATTTTCGCTCCCGAACGTGTCAGAATCATAACACACCCAGCATTCATCTTATTTTAAAATTGGCTTTCTAATAAGACCAAATTTGTCCTAGTTGTTCCGCATGGTTGAGGAGAAATCCACACTTTGCACTCATTGGGCCTAGCTGCTTTCTCTTACAGTGTATGATAGATCCGCCGATGGAGATTCGCAACATGGACTTCTCATTTTCCTAGCCCAAATCGATGGCCCAATATCTTATTATAATGGAACAAAGGACTTCCTGTCTTTAGAGAGATTCTATACCAGTTCTAGCTGATTCTAGATTGGAGGAGGAGGGAGAGTGAGCAATGTAGGGAAATTGGCTTACAGCTCCAAGCGCAATTAAAATTCTTATGGTAGGGGCATGAGGGGTTTTGGTATCTACACATACACATCTCAGCAAACAGAAACACACAGAGAAGGGGGGGGTTAGCCCACAGCATGGGTGCTGTGGTGCAGTGACCCCTGTGGTAGCTAGGGGGCGCTGTGTGTGCTCCTTGGGATATGCATGGAGGCACATTTGTTGTTATAATCGTGGTGAAACAGTGACTGGCAGAATTGTGAGTGGCCGATATGTGTCGCAGAGGGAGTCTGTGTGGTAAGTCTGATGCAATTTTGTTGTTCTGGGACCTGTAGTCCCTCAAGAGTGTGTATATGTATGGTGTAGTTGTAAGGGAGACTTACTAGGCTAGTTGTGTGAGATGGGCGGGACAAACTAGCCACACACTAACACTCCCATCCAGGGGAGTGGTAAATGGTATATAATGTGACCAGGGTGTGGGTCACATGTTCCTGTGTGGTTCCAGTGTTTGGACCTGAGTGGTGAAGGTCCTGTAAGTATGTGTTGGATTTCCTGGGAGTAGGAATCCTAAAGAGCACATGCTAATGTGTTGGATTTCCTGGGAGTAGGAGTCCTGAATAGCACACTGAACAACCTGTGTTGGATTTCCTGGGAGTAGGAGTCCTGAAGAGCACATGGTGGGGTTTTGGACTTGCTAGTGGCCTGGGGTGTTGGACTGACGTCCTGAATAGCACCTGTACAGGTCATATGCCTGGGATATTGGACTGACGTCCTGAATAGCACCTGGACAGGTTATATGCCTGGGGTGTTGGACGAGGTCCTGAATAGCACCTGGACAGGTCACATGTGCGGTTCATTTGAGGAGGAGATGCCAGTGTGTTGGATTTCCTGGGAGTAGGAATGCTGAATAGCACACTGGGCAACATGTCTTGGAAGACCTGGGAGGAGGCTTCCTGAAGAGCACATGCTGGGGTGTTGGGAGGTTCTGGGAGTAGGACCGGATCCCTGAATAGCGCACAATGACTGTGGTTCTGGATGGTCTATGTTGGGGAAGCTACCGTCCTTCGGTGGGTCTGGACTGATATGCCGCCCAGGCAAGTTGGTCATCCCTGTGAGGCAGCTTTCCCGGAGGAGTGGACTGACAAGGATTCAGCAAGTGGAGCAGGAGCTCCAGTCAGGTACCTATACAGACTGTTGGTGCTTGTGATGTTCTATGAACTGTGTGGTCTCCCACGATGACTAAACGGAGTGAGGTTCAGCGTGTTTAGAGACCGCAACCCAGTGTCATATGCGGTGTATGTGACTTGGGACATTGGTGAAGTGTACGGCGAACGAACACCCATGGTAACTGGGGGAAGTGAGAGGTCCAGCATGTTTAGTGTCTGTGAAACAAAGCCGTAAATGAAGTGTTTAAGACAAAGCTGCAAGTTAATATCACCAGTTGGTGCCCATTGTGTTTGATGAAATGTATAATGTGAACTGTGCACAACCCGGTTTATGACACTTTAATAAACCGTATAGACTGTGTTTAAGTGAAAAATCGTGCCTGACTACATTAATCCCATGCCAAGCGAGTGTCCCCCAATACACTTAGTGAGAGCAATCTTACAGTGCTAACAGGCAAAGCTACAAAATCATATTACATTTCATACAATATCGTGACACCTCCCACTTTTGGTCTGTGCTACGGAGGCAGAACCCCGCGATATGCCTCCATGCGCACCTCAGTAGGTTCACCCTGGCGGGACAGTCCATCTGCATTGCCATGCTCCCTGCCCGTTTTGTGTTCAATGGTGAAGTCAAACTGCTGAAGGGCATGACCGTGGACTCATACAGTCCAAAGGGTGTGATAAAGGCGGACTTCTCCTGTGCCTCGGGGCTCAGGAGATTCAGCCAGTATCCTCGACTCAGATCCATTATGGTCAGGTATTTTGCACCTGCTAACCTCTTAAGCAGCTCCTCTATGCGCAGCATTGGGTGCGCGTCAGAGGCTGTGATGGCGTTGAGCACCCTGTAGTCCATGCAGAACCGGGTGGTCCGGTCCTTCTTGGGCACGAGAACTACAGGTGAGGCCCACGCGCTCTTTGACTGTCGAATCACCCCCAGCTGTAACATCTCATTGATTTCCTGGCGCATAACCTGCTGCACCTGGTCAGAGATTCGATAGGGTGTTCGCCGTAGTGGGGCATGATTCCCGGTGTCCACCTTGTGGACTGCTAACTCAGTCCTTCCAGGTCGGTAGGAGAACACGGCCCGGAAGGATTCCAGCATGGTTTGCAACTGCAATCGCAGGGGTTCGGTTAAAGAGGCGCTTACCTCCACATCCTCAATGGACCACCGGCCTTGGCTTGGGCCAGCATGTCCAGGAGGGTGTCTTCCTCCCCGTCTTCTAGCAGGCTGCAGACCGGTAGGACGAAAGGTTCACGTTCGTGATGAGCCTTCATCATGTTGACGTGAAAGGCCTTTTGCCTACCCGGAGTGTGGTCAAGCGTGACCACGTAGGTGACTGGGTTGAGCTGTTGGTGGACGACATACGGGCCCTCTCAGGCTGCCTGAAGCTTATCCTTTGGTACGGGGACCAGCACCCACACCTTTTGACCCACGTGGTAGGTCCGCTCCCGGGTGTTCTGGTCATACCAGTGCTTCTGGTCAGCCTGAGCCTGCGTCATGTTGTCATGCACCAACTGCGTCAAGGTCTGCATCTTGTCACGGAAGCGCATGACATAATCCACTATGGACACTTCAGAAGGGTTCAACTCCTCTTCCCAGGATTCCCTTACCAACCCAAGGGGTCCCCGGACTCGCCTGCCGTACAGGAGCACGAAGGGGGAGAACCCCGTCGAGGCCTGCGGAACCTCTCAGTAAGCGAATAGCAGGTGTGGGAGGTACCACACCCAGTCGCACCCTTGGGTCTCAACCAGCATGCGTAGCATCTGTTTGAGGGTACCATTGAAGCATTCACACAAACCATTGGTCTGTGGGTGATACGCACTCAATACCAGGTGCTTCAACTGCATTCTCTTACAGAGAGCCTCCATTAGGCAAGACATGAATTGGGTCCCTTGATCGGTAAGCATCTCCCTGGGAAATCCTACACGTGAAAAGATAGCCACCAGGGCATCCGCCACCTTATCTGCCCTAGTTGACAACAGAGCTACTGCCTCTGGGTACCGGGTAGCGTAGTCTACCACAGTAAGGATGTATTGCTTTCCAGAGCTGCTGGGGATGGCCAGCGAGCCCACAATGTCCACCGCAATCCTCTGGAAAGGCTCCTCTATCACTAGCAAAGGGATCAGGGGAGCCTTAAGAGCAGGCCCCACCTTCCCTACTCTTTGACAGGTGGTACAGGAGCGGCAGTAGTTTGACACATCTGTCCCCATCTTAGGCCAATAGAAGTGTTGCGATTTTCCGGGTACTGTCTCCCGGTACAACCTCCCTCGTTCCCAGAACACCCTCTCCTTATCAGTCACGGAGGTGGGCATCTTGGCGATGTACCTCAAATTCTCCAGGCTCACATCTGTGTGCAGAGCAGCCTGAAACTCCTGGCTAGGGGAAGCCAGAAGTGACATCAGGGTCCCTTCCCCACGGGAACCCTCTGGGACCTGCTCTGGGTCCATCTCTGGTTCAGTCACAACGATGACTGAGGAGGGTCCGGAAGGCAGACAGTTATCTGCGTTCCGGGCACTCTGACTGCGGGTGACAGCAGCTATGTGGGCTGTCTCCCCGGAGATTTCCACAGACCCATCAGCCGGCGCTGCTATGGGCTCTACCTCCCCATCCACCCCAACACTTCAGGGGCAGTGCTACTTATGGGCCAGTTACCTTCCTCTGTGGCACTGGTCAATTTCATGGCATCACCTTTCTCACGGTTCCCATGCATCTCCCCATTTCCTGTAGCACCGCCACTTGCCCCTGCTAGGGGTTCCTCAGCCATCTCACTCCGCAGAGTGATGGGGCTGAGCATTCCTGTACCTATGGACACATCAACTTTCACAGAAAAATCATTATCAGGGTCAGTTGGCACAGGTACAACATTTTCACCATCAATCCTAGGAAAAAAATGGTTGTCAGATGCATCATTACAAGATAAAGCAAGGTCAGGTAACACATGCGATTTCCCATCATCATCATCCTCATCAGGGTTAATGTTACCCTTATTAGCAGATTGGGGAGGGGTGTCAGGAACCTAGTATGCAACCATCCTCCCCCAATCAGTCCCCAATAAAACATCAGTGGGCAAGTTATCATACAGCCCCACTTCCTTCACCCCGCTCCCGGCACCCCAATCAATATAAACCCAGGCCATTGGCAACGGATAGCTGATGCCCCCAATCCCAGTGACAGCTAGGGTTTTCCCCGGAATAATCTCTTCAGGGGCCGCCAGTTCGGGTCGGATGAGGGTCCATTCAGCCCCGATGTCCTTGAGGCCTGTAGCGACCTGGCCTCCCACAGTGACATGCTGTACGTTGTCACACACCCTACCCACCAAAAGAACTGCTGCGTTAGGCCCAGGGGCCTTGGATGGGGGTTTCTTCTGCTTGTCTGGACAGTAGGGACTGATATGGCCAGTCCGCTTGCAGAAGAAACACTGGCGAGGTTCGTGGTAGGTCTGGTGCTGTTGGCCACGGGGACAGGACCTTTGGTGTGTTGGCTGGCAGGGGTACTGGCTTTGGTTGCAGGCTTACGCCCTCGCCAGCTGGTGGTGACTGGCTTCCGCACTTTCGATCTACGGTTGGCCTCATAGGCATCGGCAATCTGTGCTGCTTTCGTCACGTCTTTGGGTTCTCTGTCCATCACGAACTGTCGCACCTCAGCTGGGCAAAGATGTAAGAACTGGTCTTTGATCATTAGGTCTCCCAGCTGCTCAAAGGTGGTCACTGACAGTCCTTGGATCCACTGGTTAAAGTGGGTTCTGAGTCCATGCACCACATCGCCGTAGCTGTCGTGTGGGCCATGTTGGAGGTTCCGGAACTTTCTACGGTACACCTCGGGTGTAAGCTGGTACTTTGTTACCAGGGCCTGCTTGATGGCCTCATAGTCACTATCTTGTTCTTGAGGGAAGGGCAGCAAACGTCTCCATAGCTTTGCCTCTCAGCCCTGGGGTCAGGTATCGTACCCATTCTTCTGTAGGCAGCTGGTACTGTCTGCAGGCATTCTCAAAGGCCCGCAAAAAAGTGTCCAAGTCCCCGTCCTTTTTCTTCACAGGAAAGTGCTCGGGCCGGGGCTTCGGTATCTGAGTGCTGCTGGGCTCACGGCTCCGGGCGGTGGAGCGCATCGCCCCCTGCCAGAGCATCTCCAGTTCGTGGACTCACTCGGCTTGGCGCTCGGCTCTCTCCTGGTATTGCTGGATCAGCTGCAGACGTCCATCACGGTCATTGGCGGGGTGTAGTTCCAAGACCGCCAGCAGATTGGTGTCCAACTCACCCTGGTTGCTAGTAGGGCCGGCATTCTGTGGTTGGACGTCTCCTGCAGCACCATGTTCGCTTGTGCTGGCTTCTGCGGCCACTGGGCTCTGAGAGCGGTCTAGAGCGGCTTCCCATTGCACCAGATCTGCGACCAGTTGGGCGTTGTTTTTGCTTGCAAAGTCAAGGTGCTGTCACCTGCATAAGGCAATAAGGGTGTCTCTGGTCTGCTGCTTATAAAAGGTTTCTCCCAGCACCACCATGGTTGCCAAATAAAAGATAGAACAGAAGAACAAAGAGAAGGGGATAATTACCAGTACACACAATTGTCTCAGGACTAATAAACACGGAGTTCGTCCTCCAAACTTATTTGCGCAGAGTCCTCGCAAGAACTTTGCCAGTTTTTAGTGAGAGGAATGATTGCTCAAACTAGATCACTAATGCTCTAAGATCCCACCGCGCTGCCACCAATATGTCACGATTCACACCTTGACTGTCACCCCTACGTCACGGATTGGGGTGACCTTAGGCCAACAGACGGCTATCACATGTGCAAGGGGGCTTATCTTAGTTATCCCTCCACTGCTACGCTGTGATGAAAACACACACAAGGCTATTGACCTCTTAGTTTACAGCAGGGGCTTATTTTAGTTATCCCACTGCTCCTACAATATAACACGAACTGCAGGGATTTATGTATATCCCTCTTTACAGTTCTGCTTGAAAACTTGCAGCTTTCTGGCACCCCCTTACCCTCTGGTCAGATTAGGTACTGCACCTAGGGTAATTAGTCGCCAGAAAGGCTGCCTGCTATGTACTGGCTATTGGGCATGCTGCAGCGAGGCAATATAACTACTCCCACTCAGGCAGGAACAATAATTATCAACGCTGCCGTCGCTACAACGACTCCCAAAGGCACAGAACAAGGTATGCTGCCACCAGCTTCGATTAACGGGTCCGAAGCTAACCCAAAACAGTAGCGTAATTCCCTTCAGAAGGCTTAGGGTATGTTTTAGAGCAGGAAGAACGAAACTAGTAATTTAAATATTTTACTCCGAAAGATTAGGCAGTGTTTATCAAAATATTACAAGGATGTTACAAAAGAGACAATTGAAAATATGTACAAAGGTAATTATAAAATAACAGGGATTAAATTAGAAGTTAACACGTACATGTGTTCAGGTCATTTCAGGCAAAACCAGGCTAGTGGGCGGAGCTCTAAATATCCCAGTTCATCAGGGCTGGCAGTAAGAGCTCCTCAGGTAAGACTAACTGCTAGGTGCCTTGCAGAAAACTTATAGCTGCAGCCTGGTGACGTCACTAAAAGGGTTGAGTTAACATCGCCCTCCCCTCTCCTCAGCTGTACAGTTTTCTCCAACAATTCTTATAATTCTTGTATTTTCGCTCCCGAACGTGTCAGAATCATAACACACCCAGTATTCATCTTATTTTAAAATTCGCTTTCTAATAAGACCAAATTTGTCCTAGTTGTTCCGCACGGTTGAGGAGAAATCCGCACTTTGCACTCATTGGGCCTAGTTGCTTGCTCTTACAGTGGATGATAGATCCGCCGATGGAGATTCGCAACATGGACTTCTCATTTTCCTAGCCCAAATCGGTGGCCCAATATCTTATTATAATGGAACAAAGGACTTCCTGTCTTTAGAGAGATTCTATACCAGTTCTAGCTGATTCTAGATGGGAGGAGGGAGAGTGAGCAATGTAGGGAGATAGGCTTACAGCTCCAAGCGCAATAAAAATTCTTCTGGTAGGGGCATGAGGGGTTTGGGATCTACACATACACATCTCAGCAAACAGAAACACACAGAGAAGGGGGGGGGGTTTAGCCCACAGCATGGGTGCTAACAGGCAAAGCTGCAAAATCATATTGCATTTCATACAATATCGTGACAAAAGTGCAAAACAACATGTGCATAAAAAGTGCCTGTGCAAAAAAATGCAAATAAAGTCAAATCATACAGTACCATTGGAAAGGGATTTTGCCACGTTAAGTGTATTCCCATACGTGGTCTCTTTTACCTCTATGTTTCAAATGTTTGGATTTTTTAATGTATTGAACGGTTCCCATCTCTGTAATGGGTAACCTGTTTCTTTAACCTCCTGAATTTATGACATAGAACAATGTCCTGTTTAATTGTTGTTAATACACATGTAATTTTAGTCACATGGGGGTGCATAAAGCTATTATAACCCATATTTTTTTATCATATTATGACAATATTTTAAACAACAGAATGACTGTATACTCAGGAAGGCACTGCTTATCAATCCTCCCTAGTAACTAGTTAATCATCATATGTAAACTGTTGTTATATCCAAACATATGGCGGTACAAAATATCAGCAAGCCC
This sequence comes from Ranitomeya imitator, assembly GCF_032444005.1. NCBI lineage: Eukaryota > Metazoa > Chordata > Amphibia > Anura > Dendrobatidae > Ranitomeya > Ranitomeya imitator. The sequence goes on from NC_091282.1 coordinate 659,920,233, forward strand.
AAATTAGTCAAGGAAAGGAAAAACAGCATCCAATTCCTCTAACAGATCATTAATCCCAAATGACCACCTGAATACATCTATGTCACTCTTTTAGAGATATTTTCATAGGCATACAATTTGTTATCATATTGGGTTATATGCCTAATTTTTCAGGTTATACTCATCTGGATGACCAGATATGTCCCCCAGTATTAACAGCTGAGTTCAGATAGTCCTTTCTGCGGCAATGGATAATGTATCCTTGCCATATGGTCCTATTCATATACAGTGTCTCCCAACGCGTTTCATTGTCTTTAGAATCATCAGGGGAATCGTGACATCCTGTAAATTTTGAGCATAGCTATAGTTCTCCTTCATTTACTTGCCTTATGTATGCCCATCATGGATATTCGTGACCACATGTTTACTGACGCCAAGAACAGCACTTCCGGTAGTTGGAACGCACGCACTATCTTCTTGAGACGCTGACATTACATCCGGATGCTGGAACACAAGCGGTGCATACTGAACCGCTCGCGTCACCTCCGGGGTACGGATCCTGCAGCATATCATGTATTGTGATGAGCGTATGGCTCATTAACTGTTATGATCTTATAAATCACCTTTTCGAGCCTATCATATGAGTGATCCTTTTATGTCACTCATTTATCATCTTATTACAAGTTATTCAAAGACTTGTTTTTCAGCCCTATACGGACAGGTGCAGGTTTACTGTATCTTAAGGTCCAAACTTTTTCATATACCTCGTTAGATGTAGCCCTATTTGAGGCTCCCTCAACATTGCAGATACGCAGAGCCAGAACAGCCGTCCTCTAGATATTAATAGTATTTTAGCCACATGTATGAAATTTATACCAAGAAAGATCTATGCATATTTATAACAAGAGAGATCATCTGTAAGGTTTCTCTTTCAGGTCACCCTATATTGTTAAAATAAAAAGAGGGGAATTTAAAAAAACTTTAAAACTTCTTTGTAAAAAATTATTTTAATACGACAAACCCCCTCTAATATATGGTGTATTAGGAAATTATAGAAAAGGGTGAGGTGCCGCTATATACTGTCCCTAAAAAATCCCTCACTAATATACATCCCCCCAGAAGAAGAATAGGCGAAACGCCCGTCGGGGTGAGACACAGCAGAGCTGACACGCCATTCAGGTATTCATGTGACTATATGCACTTATTGGGTAGAAACTGGCACTATGCACATAACCATATGGGAACTTAGAGTAACAACCATTACTGGATGAGAAACTATATATATGGCACGGGTACACATGCTAAATTTACACTTGTGTATAGATTGTGGTTGTTCTCAATAAGGAATATTTAACTTTACCTTATACTAGTCCGCTTGATTGAATACTATAGGATTTTTTGTGTGTCATCTTTTGCTGGTCTTCTAGTTTGGCTTGAGGCATCCAATATACATGTATAATCTTTTATGTAGTAAATTTTTTGTGAATAAACTTTATTGATTTTATATATACACATCTTGTTCCTTAATCAGTTCTGGGTTGATGGAACTAATATACATCCTGCTTAACGCGGAGGTTGGCACCTTATATCCTGTGCAGCGGTGCCCCCACTAGTCGGCAGCTGTACCTGCTCTATAGAGTCCTACCATGTATCTACTGTATGACTATAGGAAGGAAGAATAGTTCAATTGTTTGTTAAGTCCTTTAGGACTTATGGTTTGTAGACAAAATATCCACCTGCTTTCTCTTTGTAGAATGTGCTTGTCCCAATCTCCTCCCTTTGTGATTGGTAAATTCTGTCGATTCCCACAAATTTAACAGTACCCAGGTCTCCATTATGCATCTTATTGATGTGGTTTGCCACCGGGGTATCTTTCTTATTAATGGTGTCTCTGTGATGTTCACCCACTCGTCTCAGTTCTCAACTGGTTTTACCAATATACTCCAGACCGCATTCACAAGTCATTTTATATACAACTCCTCTGGTTTTACAGTTGATGAAATGATTTATGTAAAATGTCTTCCCTGTCACATTCCTTATTAATTCCTTTCCCTGGCACATGGATCCGCAGTATTTACAACCTCTACACCTATAGCAGCCCTTTAACTGGTTGCCCAGCCAAGAGGAGTTTATTGGGTTGGAAGGGGAGGTAAAATGGCTGTGGATGATCCTATCTTTGATAGAAAGACCTCGTCTAAAAGTAATCTGAGGTGAGGTAGTCACAATGTCCCTGAGATCGCTGTCCATCTGCAGAATGGACCAATGTTGTTGCATGATCTCTCTAAGATCTTTTGCCCCATTGGTAGATCTTGTGATAAACCTAATAATGTTGTCTTCTCTTTTCGGAACCGAAGTAAGTAACTCCTTTCTATGTCTCACAACTGAAAATGTATACGCTTCCCTCAAGACATTGTCTGGATAACCACATTCATGAAAGCATTCTCTCAAATCGTTTGCTTGTTTTTTGTACATCATGTGGGCCGAGCAATTTCTCCGCATCCGGAGATACTGGCCTTTGGGGATACCTCTCCTGAGGGGGGCCGGATGATTTGACTCCCACCTCAGGAGAGAGCTGGATGCTGCTGGCTTTCTCTATGTACTTGTAATCAGTTGCCCCTCTCTTCCTCTCTCAATCAGAATATCCAAAAAAGGTAGTCTGGAGGTATTCATCTCATATGTGAAGTGTAAGCCCAAGTCATTTATATTGAGACCCGCCACAAAGGTACTGAAACTGGCTTCATTCCCCCTCCACATCACAAACACATCGTCCATGTAGAGTATCCAAAGTACAATGTTCTCTTCGGACATAGATGTGGTTTCCCAAAAAATTATATTTTCCTCCCACCAGCCGAGAAGCAAGTTAGCGTACGAGGGGGCACATGGGCTCCCCATTGCTGTGCCTCTGAGCTGGTGGAATAATACTAATAATAATAATAATCTTTATTTTTATATAGCGCTAACATATTCCGCAGCGCTTTACAGTTTGCACACATTATCATCACTGTCCCCGATTGGGCTCACAATCTAGAATTCCTATCAGTATGTCTTTGGAATGTGGGAGGAAACCGGAGTGCCCGGAGGAAACCCACGCAAACACGGAAGTACAGTACTTATTGTTAAATAGAAAATAATTTTTTGCAAGACAAAACTCCAGAACCTGGACAAGAAACTGGTTATGATCACTAAATTGACATCCTTGCGTTCTGAGATAGTAGTCCACAGCCATTATGCCTTTGTCGTGAGGGATTGAAGAGTATAGCACCTCTACATCAATAGAGCATAGTATCGTATCTGCGTCAAGCTCTATATTATCTAATTTCAAGAGGAGGTCTGTCGTATCGCGAGTATATGAACTTAATGAAGTTACAAATGGTCTTAGGATTTTATCCACACATATACCCAGGTTTTGTGTAAGGCTACCGATTGCTGATACAATGGGTCTCTCTTTTAGGGGATTAATACCCTTGTGGATTTTTGGTAGGCACTAAAACGTTGCTACTACCGGGTGAACTGGTATAAGATAATCCCTCTCGTTACTATCAATTAGTTTGTTTTTTTTCGGAAGGCCTCCATCACTAAATCCTTCAATTCCCTGTGATATACATCCGTGAGATCCTTTTCAAGTCTTTCGTATCCCATGTCCATCTGCAAAAGGGAGCAACATAGGGTCCTGCATTGTGATACATCCATAACCACTATGTTGCCCCCTTTATTCGAAGGTTTAAAGACCCTGTTGCTGTCTTTTTCGAGTTCACACAGTCCCTCCATCTCTGCCTTGGTTAGATTATGGAAACTTTAAAAATACATCCACTGTGCTTAGATCACTCGTGACAGGTGGCATACGTTTACTCTTATTTTTCAGGTCTGTAAATGGTCCTTCTCCTAGATCATTCGGGTCAGTATCTCCTAAATGAAAAAATCTTACATCACAAAGGAGATCATCGTCAATACCTAGTTCGGCACAGCATTTTTTGTTTTCACTAATAAAGTGTTTTTTCCCTTTTAGGCAGCGAACAAACAGATTAAGATCTTTTATTGCTTCAAAGCATTCAAAATCAGTAGTGGGGACGAATGACATTCCTTTACTTAAAACTGCCATCTGATCTTTACTCAAAGGTCTAGAGGATAAATTGATGATATGACTCTTTATGTGGGGTTCCGAGAGTTCAACCTGTTTCTGAGTGGGTAGCCTAGGTCTAAAAAAGGTTCCCCCTGTGGTGAATCTCTGTTGGCCCCTCTGCCTCCAGGTGCTCCCCCTCTTCCTCTTGTTTTCCCCCTTGTGCCTTTATACCTAGTGTAACGGGGTCTACCAAGCTGGGGTACCTCTTTCTGTACCACCCCGTATTTCAGGAGGTCCACTCTGCTTTGGCTGGAGTCTGAATGAAGGACGCTGGCTGGAATTGCTTGGTTACATGGGCGCATATAAAAGATCACTGCTTCTCCACGTATTTCCAGTCTGACAACACTTTACTCACAGGACACAGAATATATCACACAGATACAGAGGGCAGGCCAATAGAAAAGCGGCAGGCCAGACATACATTACAATAGCCGCAGGTGGCCGGAGCCTGCCGATATTTACTGTGGGAATTACAAAGGTGGGGGGAGGGGGGCGGACAAAAGGGGAATATCGTGTCCCCTCTGCCCAGGGGCGCAGCCTGTGGGCTGATGCATTAAGGACATGCATCTCAAATGGAACCTATTATACATACATATAACTGCAAAACATATACTGGGTGCTGAGTGGTTCCATAACACGTAACACGGCTCCCCTTTTAAGCGACGCGATCAGCATACACAGTCTGATCCTTAACGGATCGGTTTGGGGATGACCGAAGTTTATGGGGTTGGTACAAGTTCCGTTTGTCGACTTAGTCCATCGGCGTTACCATTTTGTTTGCCAGGTCTGTAGTGGATGGTGAAGTCCAGGGGTTGTAGGGCTAAACTCCACCGCAGCAATCTGGCGTTGTCTCCGGAGACCCGATTAAGCCAGACTAGGGGATTATGGTCCGTTAGGAGGGAAAACTGTCGTCCATACAAAAATGGTTGCAACTTTTTGAGTGCCCATACTACCGCCAGGCACTCCTTCACGGGGCAATAATTTCCGACTCAGGTAAGCTACCGGGTGTTCTTGGCCGTCCAGCCCGACGTGGCTCAGTACTGCCCCCAATCCAAACATAGAAGCGTCTGTGTGAACAAGGAAACGTTTAGTTGGATCGGGTGCGGCCAATACAGGGGTATTGGTGAGGGCGTCCTTTAGTTGGCAGAAGGCTTCCTCACACTCTGGGTTCCAGGTTACCTGGCGGGGTTGGTTCTTACAGGTCAGATCAGTGAGGTGCTTGGCTACGCTGCTGTAATTGGGAACAAATTTCCTGTAATACCCCGCTGCCCCTAGAAACGCCATGACCTGGGTTTTGGTGTGTGGGGTGGGCCATTTGGCTATGGCATCAATCTTGGCTGGTTCTGGTCGCTATTTCCCACTTCCCACCCAATGCCCTAAATACTGAACCTCTGCTTTGCCCACGTGACACTTGTTTGGGTTCAGGGTGATTCCGGCCTTGTGGATCCTGTCCAATACTGTCTCTAGGTGATTTAGATGCTCTTCCCATGTCGCACTGTAGATGGCGATGTCGTCCAGGTAGGCACAAGCATAGTCCTGGAGACCATCCAGAAGCCGGTCAGCCAGCCTCTGGAAGGTCGCCGGGGCATTCTTCATCCCGAATTGCATAACTCGAAACTGGAATAAGCCGAACGGGGTGACAAATGCCGACTTGGGAATAGCGTCAGGACTAAGGGGAATCTGCCAGTAGCCTTTACATAGATCGATGGTGGTCAAATACTTTGCTCCCGCCAGCCGGTCTAACAACTTATCTACACACGGCATGGGATGTGCATCCGTCACTGTTTTCTCATTGAGCTTACGATAGTCTACACAAAACCGTGTAGTGCCATCCTTCTTGGCCACTAACACTACGGGGATGCCCAGGGACTATCTGACTCTTCAATGACCCCTAAACGCAACATCTCTTGTATCTCTTGTCGCATCCCCTCTCGTACAGACTCAGGGACGCAGAAGGGGTTTTGTCGCAGGGGGGTCTGATCCTGGGTCTCAACCTTGTGTTGTGCCAGGCGAGTGTACCCTGGTCTCCCCGAAAACATCCTCTGTCGCTGCCTCAACAACTCCTCCGCCTGCTGTCTCTCCCGGGGGCCTAGGTCTTCACCCAAGTGTACCTGGTCCCATGTTTTAGACTGAGTCCTTTCCCCTAAGACATCCGGCAAGGGAAGTCTGCCTAAATCCTCTGCTTCAGGTGCACAGATGGCCACTACCTCTTCAGGGCGCTCCCGATAGGGCTTCAGCATATTCACGTGGAACATGCGGATAACCCTGGAGTCGTCACAATTATAGGTTGTGTCGGCTATTTTCCCCACTACCTGGTAGGGCCCCTGCCATGCAGCTTGTTCTGCCTAGTGGGCTCTAACACCAGGACCTTCTGTTCTATTTTCAAGGCGCACTCTCTGGCCCTCCGATCGTACCATGTGCGCTGGCACCGCTGGGTCACCTGCATGTTACCTGCATGTTCTCACGTACAGCCTGGGTGAGTTCCTGTAGGCGGTCCCAGAATTCCAGCACATAGGGTACAATAGGTACCCCTTCTATGAGGCCCTGCCCTTCACAGTGTTCTAGCACTAAGTCTAGGGGTCCCCTTACACGTCTCCCTTATACCAGCTCGAACGGGGAGAACCCCGTGGATTCTTGGGGCACCTCCTGATAGGCAAACAGGAGGTGTGGCAAGAATTTCTCCCAGTCCCTGTAGGTCCTGGTAAAAAGTCCCAATGAGTTATTTTAACGTCCCGTTAAAGCGTTCACACAACCCATTGGTTTGCGGGTGGTGCGGGGCACTTCTAATGGACTTTACGCCACACAGCTTTAAAAGTTGGTTGGTCACCTCTGCTGTAAACTGGGTACCCTGGTCTGAGATAATCTCCCAGGGAAATCCAACCCGTGAGAAAACCTGGAGCAGGGCAGCCGCCACCGTCTCTGCCAGTATGTTAGGTAACGCAACCGCCTCTGGATACCGTGTGACATAATCTACCACTGTCAATATATACTTTTTCCCTGACGGACTGGGTTTGGCTAATGGCCCTATCAGATCGTCCGCTACTCGGCTAAATGGTTCCTCCACAATGGGGAGGGGGCGTAATTTGGCCTTGCATCGATCTCCCCTCTTGCCAATGCACTGGCAACTGTCACAGGTCTGGCAGTACTGACGAACATCATAGGTTACCCCCGGCCAAAAGAAGTTTTGTGTCAGACGATGCCTGGTGCGACTGACGCCGAAGTGCCTGGCCAAGGGTATGTCATGAGAGATTCGCCGTAACTCCTGCCTATACTTCTTGGGAACTACCAGCTGTCATTTTATAGTGGGGCTCGTCCCTGTGTGGTGCTGCTCTGTGATCCGGTAGAGGAGTCCCTGCTTCCATACAAACTGTTCCCCTTCCAGTACCCCTCTCCCCTCCTGTGCCTTCCCGCGATATCCCTCCAATGAAGGATCCTCAAGTAACTCCCTCTTAAATTCTTCTGGGGTGGCCCAAGAAATGTGTCTGGCTATGGGAATACGTGTAGGGCTGGGATGTCTTACCTGGGCCTCCTCTGAGTGTGATTCCGCCTCCGCAGCTCGAGCTCGTCTCCGGGTGGTCACAGGATATGTCTCAGCCAGAGGGGCAACCGAGAAGGCAGACAACATGGGCCTCAAGTAATTTCCCAGCAAGACGTCTGCAGGCAAATCCTCCATCAAGCCGACCCCAACAAGGCCATCCCCGACTTCCCAGTTCAGGTGAATCCTGGCAGTGGGCAGTCGATGTATAGCTCCCCCTGCTACACGGACTGCCACTGTCCGGTCCGTCTTCTCTTGGTCCCGGACGAGATGAGGCTTCACAAGAGTCAAAGTTGCCCCAGAATCTCTTAGTCCCTGCATACATTTCCCATTAACCCACACGACCTGTCGATGCTGTTGTCGATTATCTGCCCGGGCTGCCTGCACGGGGTCTACTTCATGCAGCACTTCCTCCATCTCTTCCACCCCTTGGTTAGTCGTAGCCCCCAATGCCGGGTCAGCTTCACCTTGGTAGCAGTGTACAGCAGCCCAGCTGAAGGTAGCTGTTCCCGCCTTTGGCCACTGGGTATGCTGAGTCCGGTTGGGACATTGTCTTTGCAGGTGGCCCAGCTGATGGCAGGTGTGGCATCACACCCCAGGGGGACTGTGGTAGGCCGGGTTTCTAGCTTGTCCCCCTACAATATTCGGTGGTTTGGGGCCCTCCAGGTCCATGGGCGGACCCCTAGTGACCATCTTTGATCCGGACAACTGAGGCCTCCTGGCATCATGATGTTCATCGGCCAGACGAGCGGCTTCCTCAAGAGTCGTTGGCCGCCTGTCCCGAAGCCACTCCTGTGTCTCGGGGGTTAGTCCATTAAAGAATCGTTCTAACAAGAAGAGCTGGAGGACGTCCTTCTTAGTGGTTGCTTGGCTCCCTTGTACCCACTGTAGCAGTGACCGCCGTAATTTACAGGCCCATTCAGCGTGGGTATCGGTTACACGTTTTATAAGTCCACGGAACTTTTGGCGGTATGCCGCTCATAGTCCATACAGTCCTCATCAGGTACTGTGCAATAGGTGTCCGCTGCCCGGCCTGTCAGCTTGCTGGCCAGAATCTGAACCCGTTCCTCTGGTTTCACTTGATGAAGGGCACACTGTCGCTCAAAGTCCTGCAGAAAGCCATCAATGTCTTCCTCTGCCTCCCCCAACTGTCGGAAGGCATTATACTGGATCTTTTTGTGGCTTACTGTTGAAGGTACCTGGTCGAAGGCCAGAGCTCCCCCTGCTCGCTGACTCTCCTCTCTCTGCTCTGCCATCTGCATCTTGGCTAGCTCTATCCTGGTCCGCTCGGCCATCTTTTCCTTCAGATCAGTATGCACATCAGCCATCACCTCTCGTTTGATCTCTACTGCAGGGTTTGGGCCATAGAACGCCAGTCTGTTCTTTACCTCCCTCTGGAATTCAATCTCCTCCACGTTCACGTTGGGGGGCGCTGCACTGTCGTGTTCCATGATGGCTGCTATCAAATCCGCTTTTGTTTTGTTGCTGCGATCAACCCTCGGGCTTCCACCAGATCTTTTAATGTAGTCCTCTTTAACTTCTGGTGGTTGTTTTCCATTCATTCCTTTCCTCCTGTAAAAGGGGTATCATATCCCGCTGTCTGCCACCAGTGTAACGGTGTCTACCAAGCTGGGGTACCTCTTTCAGTACCACCCCGTGTTTCAGGAGGTCCACTCTGCTTTGGCTGGAGTCTGAATGAAGGACGCTGGCTGGAATTGCTTGGTTACGTGGGCGCATATAAAAAAATTACTGCTTATCCACATATTTCCGGTCTGACAACACTTTACTCACAGGACACAGAATATATCACACAGATACAGAGGGCAGGCCAATAGAAAAGCGGCAGGCCAGACATACATTACAATAGCCGCAGGTAGCCGGAGCCTGACGGTATGTACTGTGGGAATTACAAAGGTGGGGGGCGGACAAAAGGGGAATATCGTGTCCCCTCTGTCCAGGGGCGCAGCCTGTGGGCTGATGCATTAGGGACATGCATCTCATATGGAACCTATTATACATACATATAACTGCACAACATATTCTGGGTGCTGAGTGGTTCCGTAAAACGTAACACCTAGTATCTGAATCTGAAAATTCAGCTTCTGGCGAAGATATGTCAGTTTCTTGTGGTCTATGTGGTTTGGGATTTTGAATCAAGTAAGCTTTATTATCTCGAAATTCTTGTAAGTCCCTAATGAAAATGTACCGGTATGTTTCTTTTCTTTCAGGTGGTATTGAAACCTTTCAATAGTATTTTGAAGACTAATTTCTTTTGCTGTGAATTGAGATTCAGCAGAGAAATTTTTCGTAACCTCAATCTGTTCCTTTTTCCCAATACTGAGCCATATGTGTCCCTATTACTGCACCTGCTGTGTGCCTCGAGATGGTAAAACAAACCTCTAGAATATAGTAATGCCGGGTGCAAGTGCCCTAGAAAACAGTGCCCACATTTTGCAACCTAGAAAGTAATAATGCCCCTCTGTGTGCCCCTCTGACAGTCATAATAACTGGAGTGCCCCCTTACAATAAGTGCCCACTTTACATTTAATAATGTCTCCCCCCTGTACAGCTCCCCTATACACAGTATACTTATCCCTTAGTAGCCTCCAAACTGTTTGATGGCCTCTGTATAATGGTTCCCACATTGCACAAAGACCCCACATTAGCTCTCTCGCTGTATGATGGCTTTCATAGTAGACCACACATTGTATGATGTTCCACTCAGTAGCCCACATCTTGTATGATGGCCCCCTAAGTAGCTCCCACTCGGTATCATGGCCGCCTAAGTAGCTCCCACTCTGTATTATGACTCTCTAAGTAGCCCCCACTCTGTATCAAGGCACCTTTAGTAGCCCCCAAACTGTAATGACCCATTTAATTTTTCTCACAATGTATCATAGCCCCCACAGCAGCCACTACAATGTATGATGATCCCCTCAGTAGCCCCACCCTGTATCATGACCCCTTAAGTATCCCCTACTCTGTATCATGGCCCATTTAGTAGCCCCCACACCATGCCATGGTCCTCTTAGTATTCACCCACACAGTGTCAAGAACCACTTAGTAGACCCCACACTGTCATGACCCCCTTAGTAGCCCCCACACACTCTGATAACCCTATTAGTAGCCCCCACTATATATGATGGCCTCCCCTTAGTAGCCCCCCACTCTTTATGGAGCCCCCTTTGTAGCACCGACTATTTATGGGGGCCTCCTTAGTAGACCTCACTATTCATAGAGGCCCCATTAGTAGCCCCCACTATTTTTGTGGGGTCTCCACACATTATGGTCAAAACACAATTTTAAAAGAAAAAAAAATAAACATCACATACTCACCTTACCCCAGCGAGTCCAGGAGTAGACAGCGGCAGGTCTCGAGCATATGAATGCGATGACGTCATCACGCCAGGACTGACGTTCTATGTGTGTCATGTCGTGATAACTTCATCGTGTCGCTCCGTTCAGGACCTGCCGTTCTGTAGGCCGCAGTACTAAAGTGACCCACAGCCTACAGAACGGAGAGCGGCAGTCAGGAGTGTACATACAAATCATGGGGACCATAGCAGCAGTTCTAATTGGGTCATCCCCACCCCCTTCAAAAGAAAAAAAAATATTTGGTGGGGTCACAGAAGAGCATATACCAAAGCTTTGCAGCCTTTACAAAATAATTTTCCTCCTACTGGAGCCCTAGATTCCCTTTTCATTGCCCCCATAAAGTATAATGTCAACAAAAGTGTCCCAAAAGCACTGTATGATACCCCCATGGTGAATTCCTCCACACACAACCAGGTACGGACTGGGACTAAAATTCAGCCCTGGCATTTGCAATCACACAGGCCCATGTTGTCCCATTTCCAAGCAACAGATGGGGATATATTATTAACATTATCGTGGATGGAGGAAAGCAAGATTTACTACAAGACCAATATTTCTAATGATACCTGTAGCCTGCTGGGGTAAGAGACGGAGTCAGCGACTATGTGCTCCATCACAACTCTTAACAGTATGGGTGTCTTGAGAACACTGATTCTGCTAACAACGTAGCAAACAAGGCGGCCCATGACCAGACAGGCCCTTCTGGCATTTGCCAGAATTGCCCAATGGCCAGTCCGGCCCTGCACACAACAGTATGATGACCCTACTGTATCCAACCTCAACTCCCTCAGCAAAGTATGGTGACCCCAGCACAGTATGATCCCCTGATGGGTGACCCCCACCCAGCCCTCCATGCAGTATAGTGGCCCCACACCTCTCCACACTGTATAATGGCCCTCACACAGCATCATGGATAACACACAAACATTCACACAGTATAATTGCTTGCATACAGTATAAAGGCCCCCATATAGCCCTCCATAAAATATAAAGGCTACCACACAGCCCTCCAAATGTATGGCCTAACATACAGTATAATGCACCCCATAGTTCTTCATATAGCATAATGCACTCCCCATAGTTCTCCATATAGTATAACGCAACCCATAGTCCTCCATATAATACAATGCACTCCCCATAGTCCTCCATATAGTACAATGCATTCCCTATAGTCGATACAGTATAATAATAATTATTTTTTATCATTATAGCGACATTTATTCCATGGCGCTGTACATGTGAAAAGGGGTATACATAATAAAGACAAGTACAGGGGTATACATAATAAAGACAAGTACATTAATCTTACACAATAAAAGTCACGACTGGTACAGGAGGAGGTTTTGAACTGGAGTCTCTGGATAATGGGGAGCTTGTGAAGGGATTGACTGAGTGGGGAGGCTGGGAAATAGTGGGGGACAGATGGAATAGTCGGGCAGCAGAGTTGAGGATAGATTGAAGGGGTGAGAAAGTGTTAGAGTGGAGGCTACAGAACAGAAGGTTACAGTAGTCAAGGTGGGAGATGATAATGGTATGTACTAGGGTTTTGCAGATTCTTGGTGGAGGAATATACAGATCCAGGAAATATTTTTGAGTTGAAGTTGGCAGGAAGTGGAAAGGGCTTGGACATGTGGTTTGAAGGAGATCAGAGTAAACGATTACCCCAAGGCAGCGAGCTTGTGGGACTGGAGAGAGTGAGCAGCCATTTACTTTAATGGATAGGTCTGTTGGGGGAGTCGAGCGAGATGGGGAAAGATGTTTAATTCTGTTTTGTCCATATTAAGTTTTAGAAATCTAGCGGATAAGGATGAAATAGCGGACAGACATTGTGGGATTCTGATTAGTAAGGAGGTGATATCTGGTCCAGACAGATCTGTGTGTCATCAGCATAGAGGTGATACTGAAAGCCGTGAGATTCTATGAGCTGTCCCAGGCCGAAGGTGTAAATGGAGAAGAGCAGGGGCCCTAGGACTGAACCTTGCGGGACTCCGACAGATAGGGGGCGAGGTGAGGAGCTGGAGGACGAGTGGGAGACACTTAATTTCTGGTTTGTTAGGTCTGATGACAACCAGGATAGGGCCAAGTCTGTGATGCCAAGAGACAAGAGCATCTGTAGTAATAGGGAATGGTCCATTGTGTCAAAGGCAGAGGACAGGTCCAGGTGGAGGAGGGCAGAGTAGTGTCGCTTGGCTTTGGTGGTTAGTATGTCATTGGTGACATTGGTATAATTGGTGACATTGGTATAATGCACTTCCTATAGCCCTCCATACAGTATAATGACCCTCCATAATCCACCATATAGTATAATACACTCCCCATAGTCCTCCATACAGTATAATACACTCCTCATAGTTCTGCATACACTAAAATGCACTACCATAGTGTTCCATATAATATAATGCACTCCCCATAACCCTTCATATAGTGTAACATAGTCCTCATAGTCCTCCAAACAGTATAATGTACTCCCCGTAGTCCATACAGTATAATGAACTACCCATAGTCTATACAGTATAATGTACTCCCCGTAGTCCATACAGTATAATGTACACCCCATATTCCTCCATACAGTATATTGCACTCTCCATGACCCTCTATGCAGTATAATGCATTCCGCATAGTTATCCATATGGTGTATTACACTACGCATAATCCATACAGCATAATGCACTGTCCGTAGTCTATATAGTATAATCCATTTTCCATAGTCCTCAATGCAGTATAATACACAAAAAGAAGAAATGTCCAGCTTCACCGAATCCGTAAAAAATAATTTTCTTTATTCACAAACTGTAAACATGGAGGATACAGACTTCAGCACGAACCATATGGGTGTGAATCTCAACTCGTTTCTGGAGACTAAGCTCCCTTAATCATGACAAGGGAGCTTAGTCTCCAGAAACATGTTGAGATTCACACCCATATGGTGGCTTATGCATCACGGGTGAGCTGGCTTATTTTTCCTCTTTGGCTACGTTCACATTAGCGTTGCGCGCCGGTGCGTCGGCGACGCAACGCACGACGCACAAAAAACGCGCGCAAAACACGCGCAAAAACGCTGCGTTTTGCGACGCGTGCGTCGTTTTTTGACGAAAATCGGACGCACGAAAAATGCAACTTGTTGCATTTTCTTGCGTCCGACGCTAGCGTCGGAAACGACGCACGTGTCGAAAAACGCCACCCAAAAAACGCACGCCGACGCAACAGCGACGCACATTAGCGGAACGCTAATGTGAACGTAGCCTTTCCCAGTATAATACACACTCCACAGTCCTCCATGCAGAATAATGCACTGCCCATGGTGCTCCATAAAGTATAAAGCACTCCCCATAGTGCATATAGTTTAATGTGCTCCCCATAGTCCATACAGTATAATGCTCTCTCCATAGTCAATACAGCATAATGCACTCCCCATAGTCCCCAATCACGATAATGTGAATATAATATGTTTGAGTATCTACCTAACTTTACAAGACACACGCTGCGGGCTATTCGTACCCCCCCTCTTCTCTCTCTGACTGCTGCTTGTATGTGTGCAATTCTGAACCCTCACTAGAATCACTGAAGAAGTTTATGGCTTGACACTGCCCCTCCCTCCTCCCAAGGAATGCCTTTGTCTGGTGAAACCAAAAACGTAAATAAATAAAAAAGCAGTGCATGTCATTACTCAGCCCACTCAATGATGTCACGACAAGAGGGCATATCTTTACTCCTGCTGAATTGGTGGCAGAGTTGGTCCAGGAAGCGAGCTAACAACAGCTTGGCAAAGATGTGCTCATGCATCTGGATATATGGAATCCTTTTCTCCTCCATAGCACACGGCCAGTTACAAGCTGAAATGATCTGAGCGCTATGTAAGTGTTCCCTTTTCAATTTTAATCCTACTTTATTTGTAATTTGTAATGTACACATGATTTTCTCTTCTTTATAATGTCTTTAATACTTTTTAAACACTGCCTACCATTTTTATGCAGTAAAATATATAATTTGCTAGCTTGTCCCTTCATGCTCTATAAACGAACTGTTGCTTCCTGTGAAGTGAATTACGCTCCTGATTTGGGTTGGCTCCCGACCCGTTAACCCTTATGTAATCGGAGCTGGTGGCAGCATACTTTGTTCTGTGCGATTGGGAATCTTTGTAGCGACGGCGGCGTTGATAATTATTGTTCCTGCCTGAGTGGGAGTAGTTATATTGCCCTCACTGCAGCGTGCCCAATAGCCAGTCCCTTGCAGGCAGCCTTTCTGTTGACTAATTACCCTAGATGCAGTACCTATTCTGACCTGAGGGTAAGGGGGCACCAGAGAGCTGCATGTTCCAAACCGGAACTGGGAAGTGGGATATAGATAAATCCCCTTCAGAAGGAACCAGGGGCAACCAAATCACCCCAGTTCGTGACAAATTGGTGTGAGTAGTGGGGATGATAAAGGCATCCTCCCCGGGATCCCTGACATAGAGGGCATATCTTTACCCCTGCTGAATTGGGGCAGAGTTGGTCCAGGACGCGAGCTAACAACAGTTTGGCAAAGCTGTGCTCATGCATCTGGATATATGGAAGCCCTTTCTCCTCCATAGCACACGGTCAGTCACAAGCTGAAATGATCTGAGTGCTATGTAAGTGTTCCCTTTTCAATGTTAATCCTACTTTATTTGTAATGTACACATGATTTTGTCTTCTTTATAATATCTTTAATACTTTTTAAACACTGCCTACCTTTTTTTATGGAGTAAAATATATAATTTACTAGCTTGTCCCTTCATGCTCTATAAATGAACTGTTTCCTCTGAAGTGAATTACGCTCCTGATTTGAGTTGGCTCCGGACCCATTAACCCTTATGTAATCGGAGCTGGTGGCAGCATACTTTGTTCTGTGCGATTGGGAATCTTTGTAGCGACTGTGGCATTGGTAATTATTGTTCCCGCCTGAGTGGGAGTAGTTATATTGCCCTCACTGCAGCGTGCCCAATAGCCAGTCCATAGCAGGCAGCCCTTCTGCCGACTAATTACCCTAGATGTAGTACTTATTCTGACCTGAGGGTAAGGGGGGCGCCAGAGAGCTGCAAGTTCCAAACCGGAACTGGGAAGTGGGATATAGATAAATTCCCTTCAGAAGGAACCAGGGGCAACCAAATCACCCCAGTTTGTGACAAATTGGTGTGAGTAGTGGGGACGATAAAGGTATCCTCCCCGGGATCCCTAACATATTTTTGGGATCCGTGACATATTGTTGGCAGCACGGTGTGAACCGTGACATCCTCTATACTGTATATTGCACTTCCTGTAGTCCAGACAGCACAATGAACTCCTCATGGTACTCCATACAATATAATGCACTCCCCATATTCCTCCATACAGTATAATGCACTCCCAATAGTCCTCCATAGTCCATATAGTATAATGCACTCCCCATAGTCCTCCATTAAGTATAATGCACTCCCAATAGTCCTCCATAGTCCATATAGTATAATGCACTCCCCATAGTCCTTCATAGAGTATAATGGACTCCCCATAGTCCTCCATTAAATATTATACACTCACTGTAGTCTAGACAGCACAATGCACCCCCCATAGTACTTCATACAGTATATTGCACTCCCCATAGTCCTCCATACAGTATAATGCACTCCCCATAGTCCTCCATATAGTATAATGCACTTCCTGCAGTCCATACAGTATAATGCTCTCCCCATCGTCCTCAATACAGTATAATGCACTCCCCATAATCCTCCATACAGTCTAATGCGCTCCTCACAGTCCTCCATATAGTATAATGCACTGCCCGTAGTCTACATAGTACATCCACTTTCCATAGTCCTCAATACAGTATAATGCACCATTCATAGTCCGCCATATAGAATAATGCACCCCCATAGTCCTGCATACAGTATAATGCTCTCCCCATAGCTCATACAGTATAATATACTCCCCATAGTCCATATAATATAATGTTCTCCCCATAGTCCATGCAGCACAATACTCAATACAGCATAATGCAGTCACCATAGTCCTCCATACTGCATAATGCACTTCCTGCATTCCAAACAGCATAATGCACTCCCCATATTACTACAGATAGCATAATGCACTCCCCATAGTCCTCCATATAGTATAATGCACTCCCTGTAGTCCATAAAGTATAATGCTCTCCTCATAGTCTTCCATACAGTTTAATGCACTCCCTTTAGTCCTCCATAGTCCATACAGTATAATGCTCTCCACATAGTCCTCCATATTGTATAATGCACTACCTATAGTCCTACATATAGTATAAAGAACTCCCTGTAGTCCATAACTTATTATGCATTTCCCATAGTTATCCATAAAGTATAATGCACTCCCCATAATCCTCCATACCATATAATGCACTCCCCATAGTTCTCAATACCGTATAATTAATTCCCCATAGTCCTCCATAAAGTATAATGCACTCCCCACAGTCCTCCATACCGTATAATGCACTCCCCATAGTCCTCCATAAAGTATAATGCACTCCCCAAAGTACTCCATAGTCCATACTGTCATGCCGCTGCTGTTGCCGCTCCCCGCGCCCTGTCATACTCACGTGTCCTCGGCGTCCCGGCGCGTCTCCTCAGCTGCAGCGTCCTCTCCTCAGCACTCGCTCCCGGATTCTGCTGCTTGTCGGGTGTGCGCGCACGCCAGGTTCAGTACTGCGCGCGCATTTCTAAACTCTCTTCTGGTACTTTCTTCCTGTCCTCTCTATCACCTTGGAGGACTCCCACCTGGAAGTACTGCGTAGCGCTGCTTTATTAATCGTCTCCTTCCTCTTCCCCGTGCCTGATTTGTGATTCCAAGTGTTCTTGGCCACACGCTTACTGTAACGCTCGCACCGAGACTGGTTGGCGCGGGCGCCTGGGGGTGTGGCCCCACTGGACCACAGACCGAACTTCCCTGGAAGGGGCGTAACTAAGTAGCTTCCTAGGTGTTCGCTGGAGCCTCTGATGGTGAGGTCAGACTTGTGCAATAGGAAGCTACCAGGTACCACTCCAGGGTGGAGTCGGACTGTGGATGCTGATCCCACCGGGGACAAGACACGGGCAGGCAGGCACGGCTGTGACACTGGCTGACAGACGCGTATGGCAGAGGCCCTGATGGGCGGACTGGCTTGACGGAGATACAGGCAGGCAGACGGGCACGGCTGGCACTCAGGCAGACAGGCGGGCACGGCTGGCACTGGCAGACAGGACTGATACTCTGGTAGGAACTGGGATTCAGATGGATGTGTGGAAACAGGTAAGAACCTGTTCAGACTGGAGAATATAAAGGAACAGGTAGAGACCTGTATGGAAAGTTGCAGGATAAAGATAGAGCAAGAGTGGAAGCAATGCTGAATCGCAGGAGGCTGAGTACAAGTAGAAGGTGGAGCTAAGAGAAGAGAAGGAGAAGGCAGAGCTATGAGCAGAGAAGGAGAAGGCAGAGTAGAGAAGGAGAAGGCAGAGCAGAGAGTAGAGAAGGAGAAGGCAGAGCCAAGAGCAGAGATGCTGGAGGCGGAGCCAAGAGCGGAGACGCTGGAGGCGGAGCCAAGAGCGGAACCGCAGGAGGTAACGCCAAGAGCTAAAGACGTAGAACCGCAAGCAGCGGTGCCAGGTGGAACCGCAAGGAGCGGAGCCGCAGAGCAAAGCCACAGAGTGCGGAGCAAGGTCAGAGAGCAGAGCTGAGAGAAAAGCTGAGAGACACAGAACCACAGGTTGTGGTAGAACTGAGCAGAGAGAAGAAGAGCCACAGACACTGGCGAACAGAGCAGAAAGATAAGGCAGAGGTACACACAGCAGAGTGGGAAATGACTAATGACAAAGAAGGAGCAGGGACGGACATAGACCAGAGTACAGACAGGAACGGACACGGATACACAAACAGAACACAGATGAAGGCCTGCAATAGTGCAGCCCTCTGAGACAGGAAACACACGACCTGGCAGCTCAGTAGCAAATGCTAACTGAGGGGAATAGTTTGCTCAGGCATCCTCTCCAATGGGTGAGGATGCCTTAAGTATCAGAGGCCTCAAGGCTATTGGCCAGAAGCACCTTAGGGAGGTGCACACAGTCTCAATAAGAATCCAGAGTGGCTGGCGCCGCCCCCTATGCACACAGCCAGGAAGTGTACACAGAGCAGGCCGCCATGAAGCACATGGCATGGAACCAGCAGCAGACAGATCTCACAGCATGGCACTGGGTGAGTGAGTAGATGTAACAGGCAGGTGGGGAATGGAAGGCCATGCAGTGATGCCGGCAGGGTTGTTACACTTACCTTGTTGTTACCTTGCTTCCTGACTTGGTTGTTTTCCTTGCTCTCCTTAGATCCAGTTATGTGTCTCTGCATACCTGCCAGTCCTGTGTCTCTGCATACCCGCCAGTCCTGTGTCTCTGCATACCCGCCAGTCCTGTGTCTCTGCATACCTGCCAGTCCCGTGTCCTCTCCACTCTCGCTAGTTCTGTGTTCCTGCCTTATCCGCCCATCCAGTGTCTCTGGCACTCCTGCTAGTCCGTTGTCTCCGTGGATTACTTTCTTATCCATCTTTGTCTCCCAGCTGCTGAGGCGATAGTCACCCACGGGCCTGCCCCTAACTCTCCCTGTATAGGGGGCAGTCTATCTGGTCAGCTCGTCCGTGGGTGGGTCGTCGTCACGGTCCAGTGGGTCCACTTTTCATTTTTTCTACAGAATCCTCACAGTATCATCAGGCCATGGACCCCGCTGGTGTCTCTGCTACTCAAAAGGAGTTACTTTTTTTACGGGAGAACCAAACTAGGATCATGTCCTTTCTGAAAAACATGGAGTCTCGTCTCGCGGTCTTACAGTCTTCTGATCCTGGTAACGCTTCTCAGTTGGCTGCCCTTCAGCAGGAGCTTAGCCAACAGCGGGACACTCAGTCTCATATTTTGAATTATATGGCCTCTGTGGATAACCGGCTTCTTTCTCTCCAGAATGCAGCCTCTACTCCTATCCAGGCGCCCGCTCCGCATCTCTCTCCCCGTCTGGCTCGGGCCCTTCGGTATGGTGGGGATCCTAAATTATGTTGCGGGTTTCTTAACCAGTGCCAATTACATTTTGAATTGTCACCGCTACTATACCCTACCGATCGAGCTAAGGTAGCTTTTGTGGTTTCCCATTTGGAGGGTGAGGCTTTGGCCTGGGTGAATCCCCTCTGGGAGTGATACGATCCTTTGGTCTCCCAACTCATTCCCTTCTCAGATACCTTCCACAAGGTATTTGATGAACCCGGTCGTCTGGTCTCTACCACAGAGTCCCTCTTCAACCTTCACCAGGGTACTCTTTCCGTAGGTCAGTACGCTATCCGTTTCCGTACGCTGTCCTCAGATCTAGTTTGGAACAATGAGGCTTTGGTTGGAGCATTTTGACGAGGTCTATCATCCCGGATTAAGGGTGAGCTGGCAGGGCGAGACACGCCCACTTCTTTGGATGATCTTATTTCCTTGGCTACTCGCATAGATTTGTGCTTCCAGGAGCGTTCTCGCGAAGTGGTCATAGAGAGGAGACCTCTTCGTTTGTCCTCTGCTACACGTGGTGCTTCTTCCCCCAAACCACTTCAGTCTCTTCTCCGTCTCCTCCTGAGCCCATGCAGGTAGATCACCTCACATCCGCCGAACAACGCCGCAAGGAGAGACTTGCACAGGGTCTTTGCTTTTATTGCAGCAGTGCCTCTCATCTTCTGCGTTCCTGTCCCCAGAAGCCAGGAAACGCCTCCGCCTAGGACAGGTAAGAGAGGTAGCTATGATTCCTCTCCACCTCTGATTCTGTCTGTTTTATTGCACTTGGGTTCCAGTCGCTTCTCTCTGGAGGCTTCTGTTGATTCGGGTGCGGCTGGAAATTTTGTTCAACTAGAGCTTGTTAGGAGACTTGGGATTCCTGTCAGACCCTTGGAGACTCCTAGGCAAATAGCTTCTGTCGATGGTCAGCCTTTGCGGGAGTCCATCAACTTGGTCACTGAGGAAGTTGAACTTCAAATTGGAGCTCTACATTGAGAGAAGTTGGCTTTTTATGTTCTGCCCTCTCTGTCTCATTCGTTTCTTTTGGGACTTCCCTGGCTAAGGAATCAGGAGCCTACTCTGGACTGGCGTACTGGAGATGTTCTACGTTGGGGACAGTCTTGTCTGAATAGGTGCCTGCTTTCCATCAAGCCTGCAAGTCCCTCTCGGCCAGCTCCGGAACCTGCGAACCTACCTTCGACTTATTACTCTTTTTTGGACGTTTTTGACAAGAAGGAGGCGTAGATTCTACCACCGCATCGCCCATATGATTGTCCGATTGACCTTGTTCCTGGTTCTACTCCTCCCAGAGGTCGTATCTACCCTCTGTCTCCTACCAAGACTCAAGCCATATCAGAATATGTCCAAGAGAACTTGGCCAGAGGCTTTATTTGGAAATCCTCCTCTCCTGCAGGAGCTGGCTTTTTCTTTGTCAAGAAGAAGGATGGTTCTCTTCGTCCCTGCATTGATTACCGTGGCCTCAATAATATCACTATTAACCCCTTAAGCCCCGAGGGTGGTTTGCACGTTAATGACCGGGCCAATTTTTACAATTCTGACCACTGTCCCTTTATGAGGTTATAACTCTGGAACGCTTCAACGGATCCCAGTGAATCTGACATTGTTTTCTCGTGACATATTGTACTTCATGACAATGGTAAAAATTCTTTGATAGTACCTGCGTTTATTTGTGAAAAAAACAGAAATTTGGCGAAAATTATCAAAATTTCGCAATTTTCCAATTTTGAATTTTTATGCAATTAAATCACAGAGATATGTCACACAAAATACTTAATAAGTAACATTTCCCACATGTCTACTTTACATCAGCACAATTTTGGAACCAAAATTTTTTTTGTTAGGGAGTTATAAGGGTTAAAAGTTGACCAGCAATTTCTCATTTTTACAACACCATTTTTTTTTAGGGACCACATCTCATTTGATGTCATTTTGAGGGGTCTATATGATAGAAAATACCCAAGTGTGACACCATTCTAAAAACTGCACCCCTCAAGGTGCTCAAAACCACATTCAAGAAGTTTATTAACCCTTCAGGGGTTTCACAGGAATTTTTGGAATGTTTAAATAAAAATGAATATTTAACTTTTTTTCACACAAAATTTATTTCAGCTCCAATTTGTTTTATTTTACCAAGGGTAACAGGATAAAATGGATGCCAAACATTGTTGTACAATCTGTACTGAGTACGCTGATACCCCATATGTGGGGGTAAACCACTGTTTGGGCGCATGGCAGAGCTCGGAAGGAAAGAAGCGCCATTTGACTTTTAAATGCAAAATTGACAGGAATTGAGATGGGACGCCATGTTGCG
Source organism: Ranitomeya imitator (assembly GCF_032444005.1). Classification (NCBI taxonomy): domain Eukaryota; kingdom Metazoa; phylum Chordata; class Amphibia; order Anura; family Dendrobatidae; genus Ranitomeya; species Ranitomeya imitator. The sequence goes on from NC_091282.1 coordinate 659,942,575, forward strand.
TTTGGAGAGCCCCTCATGTGCCTAAACATTGAAACCCCCCACAAGTGACACCATTTTGGAAAGTAGACACCCTAAGGAACTTATCTAGATGTGTGGTGACCACTTTGACCCACCAATTGCTTCACAGAAGTTTATAATGCAGAGCCGTAAAAATAAAAAATCATATTTTTTCACAAAAATGATCTTTTAGCCCCCAATTTTTTATTTTCCCAAGAGTAAGAGAAGAAATTGGACCTCAAAAATTGTTGGCCAATTTGTCCTGAGTACGCTGATACCCCATATATGGGTGTAAACCATTGTTTGGGCGTATAGCAGAGCTCGGAAGGGAAGGAGCGCCATTTTACTTTTCAATGCAAAATTGACTGGAATTGAGATGGGATGCCATGTTGCGTTTGGAGAGCCCCTGATGTGCCTAAACATTGAAATCCCCACAAGTGACACCATTTTGGAAAGTAGACCCCCTAAGGAACTTATCTAGAGGTGTGGTGAGCACTTTGACCCAACAAGTGCTTCACAGAAGTTTATAATGCAGAGCCGTAAAAATAAAAAATCATATTTTTTCACAAAAATAATCTTTTCGCCACCAATTTTTTATTTTCCCAAGGGTAAGAGAAGAAATTAGACCACAAAAGTTGTTGTGCAATTTGTCCTGAGTGCGACGATACCCCATATGTGGGGGTAAACCACTGTTTGGGCGCATGGCAGAGCTCGGAAGGAAAGGAGCGCCATTTGACTTTTCAATGCAAAATTGACTGGAATTGAGATGGGACGCCATGTTGCGTTTGGAGAGCCCCTGATGTGCCTAAACATTGGAACCCCTCACAAGTGACACCATTTTGAAAAGTAGACCCCTTAAGGAACTTATCTAGATGTGTGGTGAGCACTTTGACCCAACAAGTGCTTCACAGAAGTTTATAATGCAGAGCCGTAAAAATAAAAAATCTTATTTTTTCACAAAAATGATCTTTTCGCCCCCAATTTTTTATTTTCCCAAGGGTAAGAGAAGAAATTAGACCACAAAAGTTGTTGTGCAATTTGTCCTGAGTGCGATGATACCCCATATGTGGGGGTAAACCAATTTTTGGGTGCATAGCAGAGCTCGGAAGGGAAGGAGCGCCATTTGACTTTTCAATGCAAAATTGACTGGAATTAAGATGGGACGCCATGTTGGTTTGGAGAGCCCCTGATGTGCCTAAACATTAAAACCCCCCACAAGTGACACCATTTTGGAAACTAGACCCCCTAAGGAACTTATCTAGATGTGTTGTGAGAACTTTGAACCCCTAAGTGTTTCACTACAGTTTATAACGCAGAGCCGTGAAAATAAAAATTCTTTTTTTTTTCACAAAAATGATTTTTTAGCCCCCAGCTTTGTATTTTTACAAGGGTAACAGAATAAATTGGACCCCAAAAGTTGTTGTTCAATTTGTCCTGAGTACGCTGATACCCCATATGTGGGGGGGAACCACTGTTTGGGCGCATGGCAGAGCTCGGAAGGGAAGGAGCGCCATTTGGAATGCAGACTTAGATGGATTGGTCTGCAGGCGTCACGTTGCATTTGCAGAGCCCCTGATGTACCCAAACAGTAGAAACCACCCACAAGTGACCTCATATTGGAAACTAGACCTCCCACGGAACTTATCTAGATGTGTTGTGAAAACTTTGAACCCCCAAGTGTTTCACTACAGTTTACAACGCAGAGCCGTGAAAATAAAAAATCCTTTTTTTTCCCACAAAAATGATTTTTAGCCCCCCAAATTTTTATTTTCCCAAGGATAACAAGAGAACTTGGACCCAAAAAGTTGTTGTCCAATTTGTCTCGAGTACGATGATACCTCATATGTTGGGGTAAACCCCTGTTTGGGCGCACGGGAGAGCTCGGAAGTGAAGGAGCACTGTTTTACTTTTTCAATGCAGAATTGGCTGGAATTGAGATCGGACGCCATGTCGCGTTTGGAGAGCCCCTGATGTGTCTAAACAGTGGAAACCCCCCAATTATAAATGAAACCCTAATCCAAATGCACCCCTAACCCTAATCCCAACTGTAACCCTAACCACACACCTAACCCTGACACACCCCTAATTCTAATCCCAACCCTAATCCCAACCGTAAATGTAATCCAAACCCTAACCCTAGCCCTAACCCTAGCCCTAGCCCTAACCCTAACCCTAATGGGAAAATGGAAATAAATACATTTTTTTTAATTTTATTATTTTTCCCTAAGGCTAGGTTCACATTGCGTTAGCGAAATCCGTTTAGCACTAGCGGATTGCGCTAACGCAATGTCTTTTTAGGTGTCGTGTTTAGTGGTCGCGTTAACAAGCAGCGTCTGAGGCGCGCCACAAAAGAATGGCACCTTGCTAGCGCGAGCCGAAAATGGCACGCTCTAGCGATGCGCTACACCCGAAAATCACATTGCTGTCAATGGTTGTGCTAACGGACCCATTGCACGGCGTTAATTGTGACATTTTCGCCATGCAACGCTGTCCGTTAGCGTTAACCCATTAACGCAATGTGAACCTAGCCTAACTAAGGGGGTGATGAAGGGGGGTTTGATTTACTTTTATAGCGTTTTTTATATCGGATTTTTATGATTGGCAGCCGTCACACACTAAAAGACGCTTTTTATAGCAAAAAAGTTTTTGCGTCTCCACATTTTGAGACCTATAATTTTTCCATATTTTGGTCCACAGAGTCATGTGAGGTCTTGTTTTTTGCGGGACGAGTTGACGTTTTTATCGGTTACATTATCGGACATGTGACAGTTTTTGATCGCTTTTTATTCCGATTTTTTGTGAGGCAGAATGACCAAAAACCAGCTATTCATGAATTTCTTTTGGGGGAGGCGTTTATACCGTTCCGCGTTTGGTAAAATTGATGAAGCAGTTTTATTCTTCGGGTCAGTACGATTACAGCGATACCTCATTTATATCATTTTTTTTATGTTTTGGCGCTTTTATACGATAAAAGCTATTTTATAGAAAAAATAATTATTTTGGCATCGCTTTATTCTGCGGACTATAACTTTTTTATTTTTTTGGTTATGATGCTATATGGCAGCTCGTTTTTTGCGGGACAAGATGACGTTTTCAGAGGTACCATGGTTATTTATATCTGTCTTTTTGATCGCGTGTTATTCCACTTTTTGTTCAGCGTTATGATAATAAAGCGTTGTTTTTTGTCTCGGTTTTTTTTTTTTTTCTTACGGTGTTCACTGAAGGGGTTAACTAGTGGGCCAGTTTTATAGGTCGGGTCGTTACGGACGCGGCGATACTAAATATGTGTACTTTTATTGTTTTTTTGTTTTTTTTTTATGTAAAGAAATGTATTTATGGGAATAATATTTTTTTTTTCTGCTTTATTTAGGAATTTTTTTTTTTTTTTTTTTTTACAAGTGTGGAAATTTTTTTTTTTACTTTTTCACTTTGTCCCAGGTGGGGACAATACAGATCACTGATCTGACAGTGTGCACAGCACTCTGTTAGATCGGTGATCTGACATACAGCCGGGCAGGATTAGAGCTGCAGCTGCAGCCTGATCCTGACCCGGAAGTGCTCCCTGCAGGACCCGGATGCAGCCCGGCGGCCATTTTGGATCCGGGGACTGCAGGGAGAAGACGCTCGGTACACGGTGAGTACATCACCGTGTACCGATCGTCTCAGGGAAGCCCGCAGGGAGCCCCCTCCCTGCGCGATGCTTCCCTGCACCGCCGGCACACCGCGATCATCTTTGATCGCGGTGTGCCGGGGGTTAATGTGCCGGGAGCGGTCCGTGACCGCTCCTGGCACATAGTGCCGGATGTCAGCTGCGATAGGCAGCTGACACCCGGCCGCGATCGGCCGCGCTCCCCCCGTGAGCGCGGCCGATCGCATATGACGTACTATCCCGTCCCTGGGAATTAAGTCCCAGGTCACCTGGACGGGATAGTACGTCATATGGGATTAAGGGGTTAAAAACAAGTACCCACTTCCTCTCATTCCTAAACTCTTCGATCGTCTGCAAGGAGCACGTATCTTCACTAAACTGAATCTCAGAGGAGTCTATAATTTGATCCGTATCCGCTCTGGAGACGAGTGGAAGACTGCCTTTAACACCAGAGACGGTCATTACGAGTATTTGGTTATGCCCTTCGGTTTATGCAATGCACCCGCAGTCTTCCAAGAGTTGGTGAATGATGTTTTTCAGGATCTACTTTACTCCTGTGTAGTGGTGTACTTGGGCGATATTCTTGTGTTTTCACCAGACCTGCCTTCTCATAGGAGAGATGTTCGGCAAGTACTTCTGCATCTAAGAGAGAATCGTCTGTACGCAAAACTTGAGAAGTGCGCCTTTGAACAGTCGTCTCTGCCATTCTTGGGTTTCTCCATCTCCAATGCTGGTTTACGTATGGATCCGGGAAAGGTTTCTGCCATGCTCAACTGGCCGCGTCCGTTTGGGGTGAAAGCAATTCAGCGATTTCTTGGATTCGCGAATTACTATCGGCAGTTTATTCCTCACTTTTCTTCCTTGTCTGCTCCCATCTCCTCATTGATACGAAAGGGTGTTAACCCTCACCATTGACCAGCAGAGGCCGAAGAAGCTTTCCTGTCTCTCAAACAAGCATTTGCTTCCGCTCCTATACTCCAATGCCCTGAAGCTAATAAACCCTTCGTCCTTGAAGTTGATGCTTCTGCTATCAGAGCCGAAGCTGTGCTTGCTCCCTGTGGCTTCTTCTCCAAGATCTTCTCCTCTTCTGACAATAACTATTCTATCAGTGACAGAGAACTTTTGGCCATTAGATTGGCACTGGAGGAGTGGAGGTATCTGTTGGAGTGAGCTTTACAATTTATTGTATCTATCTATCTATCTTTGTAATCTATACGAACCATAAGAATTTGGCATACATTCGTTCTGTGCACAGACTAAATCCCCGGCAGGCCAGGTGGGCCTTGTTCTTCGCTCAGTTCGACTTTGAGCTTCGCTTCCAGCCAGGTAATAAAAACTTCAAGGCCGACGCTCTTTCCAGGACCTTCTTGTCAGAGGATATTGAGGAGGAGGCCACGCACATCATCGATCCTGCCAAGATCGTCACGGTTGCTCTGGTCTCTCTGACCTCTTTACCTCCGGGTAAGACTTTTGTTTCTGAGAGGAACAAGAAACGCGTTTTACTTTGGGTCCATGCTTCCAAACTGGCGGGACATGTCGGCTTAAAAAAAACCCTCAGTCTGATTTCTCGCTACTACTGGTGGCCGACTCTTTCAAAGGATGTCCGAAGTTTTGTCGCCTCTTGTTCTTCCTGTGCTAAGAATAAGGTTCCGAGGCAGTTACCTTCTGGTCTTCTACATCCTCTTCCGGTGCCTACTAATCCTTGGCAACATATTGCAATGGATTTTATTACTGACTTACCTCGTTCTTCTAGTCGCACCGTCGTCCTTGTGGTCATGGACCGTTTTTCTAAAATGGCTCATTTCATTGCCCTACCTGGTTTACCATCGGCTCCTGAATTGGCGAAGATTTTTGTTCATCATATTTTTCGTATTCATGGTCTACCTCAACATATTGTTTCTGATCGTGGAGTCCAGTTCACCGCTCGATTCTGGAGATCTCTCTGTAAGTCGATGAACATCTCGCTTGACTTCTCTTCGACTTACCATCCGCAGACCAACGGCCAAGTGGAGCTTACTAATCAGATTTTGGTGACTTACCTCCGTCATTTCACCAATGCTCAACATGATGATTGGTCTGACTTACTACCATGGGCTGAATTTGCCTATAATAACCATACCAGCAAGGCTTCTACCAAGTCACCATTTTTTATCGTCTATGGTCAGCATCCTGGTCTTCCTCTACCGGTTCCTCCTGTCTCTGCTGTACCAGCGGCTGATCTTCTGTCTAGAGCAGGGGTCCCCAACTCCAGTCCTCAAGGCCCACCAACAGGTCATGTTTTCAGGATTTCCTTTGCATTGCACAGGTGATGCAATTATTACCTGGGCAAGACTAAGGAAATCCTGAAAACATGACATGTTGGTGGGCCTTGAGGACTGGAGTTGGGGACCCCTGGTCTAGAGAGTTCTCCAGGGTCTGGCAGGAGACCAAGTCCGCTTTCGAATTAGCCCAGCAGAGGATGAAAAGACATGCGGATAAAAGGCGTCTCGATTCTCCTGTATATCATCCTGGGGATAAGGTCTGGCTTACTTCTAAATTTATCCGTCTTAAAATTCCTTTGCATAAGCTGGGTCCTCGCTATATTGATCCTTTTGAGGTTTTGGCTCGCATTAATAATGTTTCTTACAAGCTTAAGTTACCTGCCTCTCTTTGTATTCCTAATTCCTTTCATGTGTCTCTTCTAAAGCCAGTGTTTTTTTTTTTTTTAAATTCGTTTATTAACAACAAAATAGTAATGTTACAAACATTTTGCATCCAAGATTGTCACACATAAACTGTAATATATATAAATTGCATATTATTAAGTTCGGAATAAAATACAGTTGTCATCTATAACCAACATTGTATTGTGATTATTAAAACTGTTGGATCAATGGTAACACATGAAATTTTACAAATAGACTATATCTACGCTAACTGCTAACTTGCCGCCGTACTCTACATTAGTCTTCACTCAATACCCCTACTATACAACAATTCTATAGAGTAAAATGGGAAGAATTCCACCTGCCCCAGATTTTTTCGAATTTGCCTGGACATCCTCTGTTTTGATATAGCGTGCGCTCATATGGAATGATTGAGTTGACCAGTTCGATCCAAGCTCCCCTAGTTGGGCTTGTACTACCCATCCACCTCAAAGCCAATACCTTTCTTGCCATAAAGAGCGCCTCACGTAAAAAAATATCAGTATAGTGATCCCAAGTCTCCTCCTCCCATACTCCAAATATACATACTAATGGGTCAAGGGGAACCGGAATGGACAACAGTGATGTAAGTAGTGAAGTCACCTCCCTCCAGTATTGAAAAACAACAGGACAGCACCATATCATGTGAATGAAGTCTGCATCTAAGGAATGACAGCGCGTACATTCTGATGTTTGGAATCGACCCATTCTAAAAAGCCGTGTCGGAGTTAAATACGATTGATGTATTATGTATAGTTGAGTCATCCTGTTATTAACTGATGGGGATACTTTGGTTGGGGATTCAAGAATGTCCTCCCATTCCTCCCCCTGCATATTAGAAAGAAGTCCCTCCCACTTCCCCTTAACAGAGTTAACAGTAGACGCGTCTCCCGAAGATAGCATGTAAGTATATAGGGAGGAGATAAGACCCTGGGGACCTTGTGACTTGAGAATTCCTATCAAGGGTAAAGAGGATATAGCACGACCCGTACCTGCCTGTCTCATATATGATTGTACGGCTGACCTTAACTGTAAATATCGAAAGAACTGGGATCTCTGTATACCATGTTTGATTTGCAACTGCTCAAAAGACATGAAGGACCCCCCATCATACAGATCACCTATTGAGGAGACACCATGCCCGAGCCAGAAGTCAGTGGATGGGTGATTCAACAAAGTTGGGAAATAGCCATTTCTCCACAGGGGCATCTCCGCCACGATATCCGTGAATCCTACAATTTTTTTTATTTGCCTCCAAACCGATCTCGCCAGGCGAAGCAGAGGAAGCATACGAGGGATATTAATTTTCTCCAGTTCTAGAAAAGTCAGCGGATAGTCTGTTTGAGCCACATGGAGAAGATGGCTTTCTGAATTCGGAAGGCGATTATCGGGCATCCACTTATTCAGAGCCTTAACCTGACCAGCCAAATAATATAAATAGAAATCTGGTAACGCCGCCCCACCTCCCGACTTTGGTCTTTGTAGCGTAGATAGCTTAAGTTTGGGCCTAGATTTCCCCCATATGTAATTTGAGAGTTCAAACTTGTAAAAAAGGATTTAGGAATTAACACAGCACTATGTTGAAGACAGTAGCTGAGCTTGGGGAGCACTATCATCTTGACTAAATTAATGCGGCCGGCTACAGACAACGGAAGTTTGCTCCAAGCTGTAAATTTAAGTTTAATTAGTTCTGACAGCGGGAATATATTAAGTTGTAGATCAAGTCTACTGCTCTGAGAAATATATATGCCCAAGTATTTAAAGCTGGGTACAATAGGAAGGGAGGAGAGAGCCCCAAGGCCAGGCGATGAAACATGAGAAAGGGGCATCAATGCTGATTTATCCCAGTTTATATACAGGCCTGAGTGTCTACTAAATATATCTATAGTGTCTATCACCCGCGGTAGTGTTACCTCCACCTCATCCATAAATATCACCATATCGTCAGCGTACAGACCAACCGTGTCCACCCGATCAGCTATATTTATACCTTTGATCTCGACAGAGGATCTTATGCGTATCGCCAAGGCCTCAATCGCAAGGGCGAAGAGGGCCGGGGAGAGAGGACACCCCTGTCGAGTCCCTCTAGATAGTGAGAAAGACTTAGAGATGGAGCCATTAACAATTATACGAGCCTTAGGTTTCATATACAATAGGCCTACCCACTTCAAAAAACTATCTCCGAAGCCATATTTTTTCAAACATGCTAGAAGGAAGGGCCACTCAAGAGAGTCAAAGGCCTTGGCTGCATCCAGTGATGCCAATGCCCAGGTGTTATCTGGTACCAATGAGCTATACTGAACCACTGACTGGACCCGTCTGATGTTAATAGAGGTATGTTTACCCGGCATAAAACCCGTTTGGTCTGGATGTATAAGGTCAAGTATGACCGAATTCAATCTCGTGGCTAGAATTTTAGTAAAAACTTTATAGTCCACATTTACCAGTGAGATGGGTCTGTATGATCCACATTCCAATGGGTCTTTCCCCTCCTTTTTAAGTAAAATGATGTTTGCCTCGTAGAATGTGTCAGGCATAGAACCCCTCTCACACACCCCTTGGAACACCCTCAACAAAAGCGGTGCCAGTATATCTCTATACTTTCTATATAGTTCAATGGGAAACCCATCTGGACCCGGGGCCTTCCCAGAGGCCATATCCATCAAAGCCTTTTCAACCTCCTCCAAAGTAAACTCCGCATCCATAAAGGCCTGCTGAGCCGGGGTCAATAAGGGAAATGTTATATCTGATAGATAATCTAAATTATTAGGAATATCAAAGTCACATTTAGAGGTATATAGTGACTTATAATAATCATGAAAGCAGCAAATTATCTCCTCATTCGAGGACACTAATGACCCATCTGGTGTTCGAATCTGCAATACAGTATTGGAGACATTGTGTTGGCGTACCAAGAAAGCCAAAAATTTGCTGGCCTGGTTTCCCATTTCAAAATAGGATTGGCGAGTAAAAAATAGTTTACGTTTAGATTTAGTATCTTTATACTGAACATATAGCCTCTGGGAAGTTAGCCACTCAAGTCTATTGCCACTGGTTGGGTCAGATATATATGCAGACTCTGAGTTCTTTAGTCGTTGTTCCACCTCATCATCTTCCCGTGAGGTCACCCTTTTAATATAAGATATTGTGGAGGATAGACACCCCCTCAAATATGCCTTAAGGGTATCCCAAAATATATTAGTATTCTGGGGCTCCGGGTGGGATAAAATGAAACTTTGCAGTTAGTCCACAGTTCTATCATTGGAATCTATCAATTTGAGCCAAAATGGATTCAATTTCCAGACTATGCCGCCATTTGATTGCCTAAATTTGAGTTTAAGAACAACCGGGCTGTGGTCAGATATTCCCCTATTACCATGCTCAATACTATCTATCCATGTTGCCAACCCCACTGATCCAAATATATAATCTAGGCGGGAGAGGGATCGTCTGGTAGATGAATGACAGGTATAGCCTCTCTCCCCTGGATGGCGCACTCTCCATAGATCCACCCAACCACTACCCTCCATAAATGAAGCTAATTGGGATAAAGTTTGAGAGGAGGGCTCCCCCACCACATCGTCGCCCAATCTCAGCCTATCCAAGCGAGTATCCATGACTAGATTAAAATCCCCCATACAGATGATGTTCGCGTCTGGAAAGCTCAAGGCAAAGCTCATTGCCATTCGGAGTATTGATAAATTAGCTGGAGGAGGGTTGTAGACACATAAGATGACGTATTCACGGGAGTTGACTAACGCATTCACAAATACAAATCGACCCTCAGAGTCCCTCCTAGCCTCCCTCATCTCCCATCTAACGTCTTTGTGAACTAACAGTGAGACCCCCCTTGAGTAGCTGGTATGAAATGCGTGTATGGACCATTGCACCCACGGCTTCTGTACACACCGGGCCGTGTCTCTGGTCAAATGTGTCTCGACCAATGCTACAATATGTGGGTGATAGCGCTTGATCTGTGAGAATACCTTAATCTTTTTCCGGGGAGATTTGATGCCGCGCACATTCCAGGTCATGTACTGTATATTATTTCCGACCCCATACTAACACAACACTATATGATAAGCAATAATTGTCCAGGCAAAACTTAGGGGTAGCACGTAGAGGTTGAGAGATCCATTGGCGGCGAGTCTGTCTACAAAACAGATAGAACAAACATAGAAAAAAGAACAAACCAAAAAACCAAACAATGTAGGAGCATACTCCCATGCTCCTATTATCAGATGAAAACGGGGATACCCTCGCTAAAATTAAGCGTTCGGTATTGTTAGTAGGTTAGGCACCCACAAGGAGAGCTTCATTATATAATCATCCACTCAAATGCTTTAGGATGTCTTCATACTGGACCCTTCATGGACCCGCAACCACTCAGCCGCGTCCTCCGGATTAGTGAAGAATATCGAGGAACCCTCATGAACGATTCGCAAGCGGGCAGGATAGAGCATGGAATATATGACGTTCCGATCTCTGAGTCGTTTCTTAATTTCCAGGAACCGTGCTCGTTGTTTCTGAAGTTCCATGGAGAAGTCTGGGAAAATCGAGATTGTGGCATTGTGGAACTTGATAGGACTCTTTTGCCGTGTCAGACGTAGAATGGCGTCACTATCTCTACAGTTGAGGATGCGTGCCAGGAAAGGCCTCGGAGGAGCCCCAGGGGGGAGGGGCCTCGTGGGGACCCTATGGGCCCTCTCCACAGAGAAGGTTGATGAAAATTCGCCTTCCAAAGAGGTTTTAAGCCAGTTCTCCAGAAATTCCTCAGGCCGCTGACCCTCCGAGCGCTCCGGCAGCCCAATAATACGAATGTTGTTCCGACGCAGCCTGTTCTCCAGGTCATCCGCTTTTTGTTTCCAGGTGTTAATGGAACCTGCCACTTTTGTCAGTTTAGCCTCCATGGGTGTAATAGTATCTTCTATCTGTGACACTCTCGTTTCCACCTCCACAATGCGTCCTCCCATGGTCTGCATGTCTAGTCTCAGGCGACCCACCTCAGTGTGTACATCCTCTATTTTTTCAGTAAGAGAGGATCTGGTTAAGGAAATGGCCTGCATTAGTTGTTCAGAGGCCTGTTTAAGAGTTAATTCCTCCTGTGCCCCCTCCTCATTACTATCAGAAGATTGACCCTTACGCTGGACCTGCGCAGGGGTATTTCTGAGTGTCCCCCACTATCCATAGGGTCCTCTCTAGCAAATTTTTTCAATTTATCAGACGCCCCCGATCCTTTGGGGTGGTGCATTTTGAATAAAGATGAAAGGCAGCAGAGCGGCTGAGATTATAATCCGGAGCAGTGCCCAATTGCAGTCACAGTATATTAGCAGAACCGGCAGAGGTTGTTAATGTGGTGTTATGGGGCAACCACAGGGATATATAAAGTGTTTATGATTGCAGGTGCAGCAGCACTTAGATCTCAACGGATTCTATGCACCAGGGGGGGGGGGGGAAGACCACAGCAGCGGCAGAGGCAGCAGGGGGGAGGGGTGCCAGACCCTCCAAATCACGTGCACTAACAGGAAAGGTATCTTTAAATAAGGGAACGTGGGGCCCAATTTTCCAGGGCACTCACCGTTCGCTCCCTGATATATTGCAGGATGCGTATCCACCTCCCAGACAGCGCTGTATATGTGGTGCACAGCGTCACGTCTCCTCTCACCAGAGCGCGCGCTTGTATTGACCGCTGCCCCACCGGTACCGCCGTCCACAGTCCCCCAGCTCCAGCGCACCTGGATTCAAACGCTGGCTCCGCAGTCTCTCAGAGCCCTCCGAAGCCTAGGGGGGAGTCCCGGGGGTGATGAGAGCTGGTGCCGCGCTGTGCTTCCTCAGAGCGCGCTCTCAAGATGGCCGCCGTCAGCACACGAGTCTCCTGCTCCGGCGGGCTTCGCTGGTTTCCCGCTCCTCTCCGGATCTCGCAACGCTCCCCGCAGTGACCCCGCACCTTCCAGGACCCAGTGAGGGGCACAAATTGTGAGTAGTCCACACTATGGGGGATTTGAGCGGCAGGATATTGGCAGGATAATGGGAGCTCACCCAGGGCACGTCTTCTCGCTCCAGCTACATAGCCACGCCCCCTAAAGCCAGTGGTTTTTAATCAGTTTCATACCTCGACTTTCTGTTTGCCTATTTCGGCAGATGATGTCTTTGAGGTTAAAGACATTCTGGCCATGAAAAAACTTAGAGGTAGAACTTTGTTTTTGGTCGACTGGAAGGGTTTCAGTCCTGAGGAGAGGTCCTGGGAGCCTCTGGCGAACATTCAGGCTCCTCGAATTTTAGCTAGGTTCCTTTCTAGCTTTAAAAAAGGAGGGTGTAAAGACGGGGATACTGTCATGCCGCTGCCGCTCCCTGTCATACTCACGAGTCCTCGATGTCCCGGTGCGTCTCCTCAGCTGCAGCGTCCTCTCCTCAGCGCTCGCTCCCGGCTTCTGCTGCTTGTCGGGTGCGCGCGCACGCAAGGTTCAGTACTGCGTGCGCGCATTTCTAAACTCTCTTCTGGTACTTTCTTCCTGCCCTCTCTATCACCTAGGAGGACTCCCACCCGGAAGTACTGCTCAGCGCTGCTTTATTAATCGGCTCCTTCCTCTTCCCTGTGCCTGATGATCATTTGTGATTCCAAGTGTTCTTGGCCGCACGCTTACCTTGTTGTTACCTTGCTTCCTGACCTGGTTGTTTTCCTTGCTCTCCTTAGATCCAGTCCTGTGTCTCTGCATACCTGCCAGTCCAGTGTCTCAGCATAGCCAGTCCTGTGTCTCTGCATACCCGCCAGTCCTGTGTCTCTGCATACCTGCCAGTCCTGTGTCTCGGCATACCTGCCAGTCCAGTGTCTCAGCATAGCCAGTCCTGTGTCTCGGCATACCCGCCAGTCCTGTGTCTCTGCATACCTGCCAGTCCTGTGTCTCGGCATACCTGCCAGTCCCGTGTCCTCTCCACTCTCGCTAGTTCTGTGTTCCTGCCTTATCCACCCGTCCAGTGTCTCTGGCACTCCTGCTAGTCCGGTGTCTCTGTGGATTACTTTCTTATCCATCTTTGTCTCCCATCTGCTAAGGCGATAGTTCCCCACGTGCCTGCCCTTAAGTCCATGTTCACACTATGCGGTTTTTACTGCGGAACCGCGGCGATTTTGCTGCTGCGGGTCCGCAGCTGTTTTCCATGCAGGGTACAGTACAATGTTACCCTATGGAAAACAGAAACCGCAGTGCACATGATGCGGAAAAACACGAAAAAAACCGCGCAGAATTACTGCGGAAAAAAAGAAGGACCATGTCACTTCTTTGTGCAGAATCGCAGCGATTCTGCACCCATAGAAATGCATTGATCCGCTTACTTCCCGCATGGGGCTGTGCCCACCATGCGGGAAGTAAGCGGATAATGTGCGGGTTATACCCGGGGTGGAGGAGAGGAAACTCTCCTCCAGGCCCCGGGAACCATATCTGTATTAAAAAAAAAGAATAAAAATAAAAAATCATGTTATACTCACCTCTGAAGTCTCAGCGCTGCACGGGGCCGTCCGGTCTCAGGTTTGCTATGCGACCAGGACTTTCGGTGACGTCGCGGTCACATGACCGTGACGTCACCGAAGGTCCTGGTCGCACAGCATCTTTAGAACCGGACCGCCGCCTGCAGCGCCCAGGAGATCGGGACGTCAGAGGGTGAGTATATCATCATGATTTTATTATTTTTAACATTACTATTGATGCTGCATATTGCTGCATATGCAGCATCAATAGTAGGGGTAAATCCCGCAGCGGAACCCGCAGCGGAACCCGCAGGACAAACCGCGATAAATCTGCAGGGATAACCGCAGCGGGTTTGCCCTGCAGATTTATCAAATCCGCTGCGGGAGAACCCGCAGAATAAAAAGGAACGTGTGAATGTGGCCTAACTCTCCCTGTATAGGGGTCAGCTCATCAATGGGTGGGTCGTTGTCACGGTCCAGTGGGTCCACATTTAGTTTTTTCTATAGAATCCTCACGCATACAGTATAATGTTCTCCCCATAGTCCTCCATAGAGTATAATGCACTATCCATTGTCCTCCATTAAGAATAATGCACTCCCTGTAGTTCATACAGTATAATGCACTCCCCATTGTCCTCCATACAGTATAATGCACTCCCAATAGTCCTCCATATAGTATAATGCACTCCCCATAGTCCTCCATACAGTATGATGTACAGCACATAGTCCTCTATATAGTATAATGCACTCCCCATAGGCTTCCATATAGTATAATGCACTCCCCATAGTCATCCATACAGTATAATGCATTCTCCACAGTCCTTCATACAGTACAGTGTATAATGCACAGCACATAGTCCTCCATATAGTATAATGCACTCCCCAAAGTCCTCGATATAGTATAATGCACTCCCTGTAGTCCATACAGTATAATGCTCTCTCCATAGTCCTCGATACATTATAATGCACTCCCCATAATCCTCCATACAGTATAATGCGCTCCTCACAGTCCTCCATACAGAATAATGCACTGCCTATAGTCTATATAGTACAATCCACTTCCCATAGTCCTCAATACAGTATAATGTGCTATCCATAGTCCTCCATATAGAATACTGCACTCCCCATCATCCTGCATACAGTATGATGCACTCTTCATAGCCCATACAGTAAAATATACTTCATACAATATAATGTTCTCCCCATAGTCCATGCAGCACAATGCTTTCCCCATAGTCAACACAGTATAATGCAGTCCCCATAGTCCTCCATACTGTATAATGTACTTCCTGCAGTCCTAACAGCACAATGCACTCCCTATATTACTACAGACAGCACAATGCACTCCCATAGTCCTCCATATAGTATAATGCACTCCCTGTAGTCCATACAGTATAATGCTCTCCTCATAGTCCTCGATACAGTATAATGCACTCCCTTTAGTCCTCCATAGTCCATACAATATAATGCTCTCCACATAGTCCTCCATATAGTATAATGCACTACCCATAGTCCTACATATAGTATAAAGAACTCCCTGTAGTCCATACCGTATAATGCATTCCCCATAGTTATCCATAAAGTATAATGCACTCCCCATAATCCTCCATACCATATAATGCACTCCCCATAGTTCTCTATACCGTATAATTCATTCCCCATAGTCCTCCATAAAGTATAATGCACTCCCCACAGTCCTCCATACCGTATAATGCACTCCCCATAGTCCTCCATAAAGTATAATACACTCCCAACAGTCCTCCATAATCCATACAGTATAATGTTCTCCTCATAGTCCTCCATAGAGTATAATGCATTCCCCATAGTCCTTCATTAAGTATAATGCACTCCCCATTGTCCTCCATAGAGTATAATGCATAGCACACAGTCCTCTATACAGTATAATGCACTCCCCATAGTCTTCCATATAGTAGAATGCACTCCCCACAGTCCTCCATACAGTATAATGCATTCCCCACAGTCCTCCATACAGTACAGCATAATGTACAGCACATAGTCCTCCATACAGTATAATGCATTCCCCACAGTCCTCCATACAGTACAGCATAATGCACAGCACATAGCCATCCACGCAGGTACAGTTAAAAGTAGCATAGTTACGCTACCAGTACAGGATAATGATACTGAACACTCAGGATGCAGGATAGTGATGCTGACCCTCGGGTACAGGACGCTACTATTTGAGGAGATATTATTTCCATTTTCCTTTGTGTTGTTTATTATTTGCTCTTTTCCAGGTAATTTGAACTTTAAGTGTCGGTGATACAATTACTATCATCACTGACATTTTCTGGTTATACACATACAGATCTCACTGTATCAATGTTCCCAAAATATGCCTCCAACAAAACATTCAGATAATAAGATATCACTATGCATCTGTTAGGAGGTGGAGGAGCGATGTTCTGCAGAGAGGTCAGTGGTGTAATAATCTGCAGGATATATCACTATGTATCTGTCAGGAGGTGGAGGAGCGATGTTCTGCAGAGAGGTCAGTGGTGTAATAATCTGCAGGATATATCACTATATATCTGTCAGGAGGTGGAGGAGCGATGTTCTGCAGAGAGGTCAGTGGTGTAATAATCTGCAGGATATATCATTATGTATCTGTCAGGAGGTGGAGGAGCAATGTTCTGCAGAGAGGTCAGTGGTGTAATAATCTGCAGGATATATCACTACGTATCTGTCAGGAGGTGGAGGAGCGATGTTCTGCAGAGAGGTCAGTGGTGTAATAATCTGCAGGATATATCACTATGTATCTGTCAGGAGGTGGAGGAGCGATGTTCTGCAGAGAGGTCAGTGGTGTAATAATCTGCAGGATATATCACTATGTATCTGTCAGGAGGTGGAGGAGCGATGTTCTGCAGAGAGGTCAGTGGTGTAATAATCTGCAGGATATATCACTATGTATCTGTCAGGAGGTGGAGGAGCGATGTTCTGCAGAGAGGTCAGTGGTGTAATAATCTGCAGGATATATCACTGTATCTGTCAGGAGGTGGAGGAGCGATGTTCTGCAGAGAGGTCAGTGGTGTAATCTGCAGGATATATCACTATGTATCTGTCAGGAGGTGGAGGAGCGATGTTCTGCAGAGAGGTCAGTGGTGTAATAATCTGCAGGATATATCACTGTATCTGTCAGGAGGTGGAGGAGCGATGTTCTGCAGAGAGGTCAGTTTTGTAATAATCTGCAGGATATATCACTATGTATCTGTCAGGAAGTGGAGGAGTGATCTGCAGAGGTCAGTGGTGTAATAATCTGCAGGATATATCACTATGTATCTGTCAGGAGGTGGAGGAGCGATGTTCTGCAGAGAGGTCAGTGGTGTAATAATCTGCAGGATATATCACTATGTATCTGTCAGGAGGTGGAGGAGCGATGTTCTGCAGAGAGGTCAGTGGTGTAATAATCTGCAGATATATCACTGTGTATCTGTCAGGAGGTGGAGGAGCAATGTTCTGCAGACAGGTCAGTGGTGTAATAACCTGCAGGATATATCGCTATGTATCTGTCAGGAGGTGCAGGAGCGATGTTCTGCAGACAGGTCAGTGGTGTAATAATCTGCAGGATATATCACTATGTATCTGTCAGGAGGTGGAGGAGCGATGTTCTGCAGAGAGGTCAGTGGTGTAATAATCTGCAGGATATAGCACTATGTATCTGTCAGGAGGTGGAGGAGCGATGTTCTGCAGAGAGGTCAGTGGTGTAATAATCTGCAGGATATATCACTATGTATCTGTCAGGAGGTGGAGGAGCGATGTTCTGCAGAGAGGTCAGTGGTGTAATAATCTGCAGGATATATCACTATGTATCTGTCAGGAGGTGGAGGAGCGATGTTCTGCAGAGAGGTCAGTGGTGTAATAATCTGCAGGATATATCACTATGTATCTGTCAGGAGGTGGAGGAGCGATGTTCTGCAGAGAGGTCAGTGGTGTAATAACCTGCAGGATATATCACTATGTATCTGTCAGGAGGTGGAGGAGCGATGTTCTGCAGACAGGTCAGTGGTGTAATAACCTGCAGGATATATCGCTATGTATCTGTCAGGAGGTGGAGGAGTGATGTTCTGCAGAGAGGTCAGTGGTGTAATAACCTGCAGGATATATCACTATGTATCTGTCAGGAGGTGGAGGAGCGATGTTCTGCAGAGAGGTCAGTGGTGTAATAATCTGCAGGATATATTACTATGTATCTGTAAGGAGGTGGAGGAGCGATGTTCTGCAGAGAGGTCGTGGTGTAATAATGGTGGTGTGGAGGACAGTAGCCATGGTCAGGGTGGCCTAGTATCCATTTCTGGGCTCAGGTGGGGGCAGTACCGGCCCCCTCAGCATCCTCCTGCCCCATCCTCCTGTCCCATCCTTCCCTCCGCTCTCTGCAGCGCTCTCCATCCCTGCAGTGATGATGTGAGGCAGCCCCGGCTGAGGATGTGCCGGGATGTGAGGAGCAGGTGGAGGGCACAGAGACCACCGCTCACACCTGCAGGACACTGGCAGCAGACATCTGCAATGAATGACATCTAGCAGGGGTACGGAGCTGCAGACCCCAGGGCTGGAAGCCTGACATCCGCAGCACTGCAGAGCCTGGTGAGGAGTCGATCTCTCTACAGTGTCCAGCAGGGGAGCTGCGTACACCGCTGGATGGTCCCTCGCCCTCCATGCAGGTAGGAGGGATGCATGGGAGCATGGGAGGCGGATAGCCGGGTCCTTTTCCTGTCAACTTCTCCAGACTTTAGATTGCAGGGAATCGCTCACCCCCATTTATGGGATTTTGGGAAAACTGAGGACCATCTACAGTTATTGGGAGATTGCTTTGAGGAGGCCGCAGTGCTGCTTGTGTCCAGCAGAGGGTGATGCAGAGGGTGGGGCAGATGACCCTCCTGTAAGTATTTGTTACACTTTCTAAGGTGGGACGGATATACATATGACCTGACGCAGTGTACGAGGGCCGCTGACACTATAGGGGGCACCTCCGTTAACCACCAGTCCAGATTTTACAACTGTAAACATGAAACAGTTCTTTCCCTTTAAGGTTGGTATTATAGCGGTGGATAGCAGTATATATCAGTGTACCGCACCCCCACCTCCAATTACCGGCTCCTGAGTCACATAATGGGGGAACAACGCGCCAGCGCTGGGATATTATACATGATTAACTGCCGACCCTCTCGCCCAGTCACACTATAGTACCCTATAAATAAATAATCACGTCCCGGCATCAATTGATTTTTTCATCCCTGAGCAGTAACTTAAGCTGCGTCTTAACCCCTTAATACCAGTTGTGATGTTTGCAGCACAGCTTTTCATAATCGCGTTTTGAAAGTGAGAACATTTCTGATATTGTCACTATGGCGGTATGAGTGCGGTTTACTGAATATTTCTATGGCGCCATTATGGACTAACTTTTGTCAGAGATATTAAAACACTCCAACTGATTGGTTTTGTGAATGGAGGAGATTAATGGACGAACAACAAACAGTATATAAGAGTCTTATTATAATAGTTATATTCTTGTGCATAGTGGCAGTATTATAGTAGTTATATTCTTGTGCATAGTGGCAGTATTATAGTAGTTATATTCTTATACATAGGGGCAGTATTATAGTAGTTATATTCTTGTACATAGGAGCAGTATTATAGTAGTTATATTCTTGTACATGAGAGGCAGTATTATAGTAGTTATATTCTTGTACATGGGGCAGTATTATAGTAGTTATATTCTTGTACATATGAGCAGTATAGTAGTTATATTCTTGTACATGGGGCAGTATTATAGTAGTTATATTCTTGTACATAGTGGAAGTATTATAGTAGTTATATTCTTGTACATAGGGGGCAGTATTATAGTAGTTATATTCTTGTACATGGGGCAGTATTATAGTAGTTATATTCTTGTACATAGTGGAAGTATTATAGTAGTTATATTCTTGTACATAGGGGGCAGTATTATAGTAGTTATATTCTTGTACATGGGGCAGTATTAGAGTAGTTATATTCCTGTACACAGGAGCAGTATTATAGTAGTTATATTCTTGTACATAGAGGCAGTATTCTAGTAGTTATATTCTTGTACATGGGGCAGTATTATAGTAGTTATATTCTTGTACATAGGAGCAGTATTATAGTAGTTATATTCTTGTACATAGAGGCAGTATTCTAGTAGTTATATTCTTGTACATGGGGCAGTATTATAGTAGTTATATTCCTGTACATAGGAGCAGTATTATAGTAGTTATATTCTTGTACATAGAGGCAGTATTCTAGTAGTTATATTCTTGTACATGGGGCAGTATTATAGTAGTTATATTCTTGTACATAGGAGCAGTATTATAGTAGTTATATTCTTGTACATAGAGGCAGTATTCTAGTAGTTATATTCTTGTACATGGGGCAGTATTATAGTAGTTATATTCCTGTACATAGGAGCAGTATTATAGTAGTTATATTCTTGTACATTTGAGCAGTATTATAGTAGTTATATTCTTGTACATAGGGACAGTATTATAGTAGTTATTTCCATATATATGAGGTTGTAGTACTTGTAACTGGAAGTATAAAGGTTAGTATGTTGGTTTTTTTTTTGTGTTTCAGGGGTTGTTAGCTCCTCATGAATGCTGATGTTGTAGATATTTGAATTGGATCCACAGCATAGATCTCCTGACACCAGAGACAGTGATTTCCTGCTCTGAGGATCTATCATGTACCATGTGGAGGAGTGCTGTACAGTATGAGGCTATAAATGTATGGACAGACATGTCAACGATGGTCACATATGTGAAGATGCCCCTCGTCGAGTCGGTGCATATAACATGCATTTAGGCATGATGCCGAACTTGTCGCACAGATTTGGACCCCACAAATAAAGACCTTCAAGAATGGCATCACCTTCTTCTTCACTGGTCTCTTATGTTCTAGTTTCCTCATGAAATGCAATATGAATGTGAGTGATGAAGCCACTGAGAAAGGGTCATTGGCACCCCCAGGTCTCTGCTTTTTTAGGGGGTTGAACCTTAGTTGTATACACGTCAATGGGTTTGAGAGAACAGATGGTCCTAACACAACATTTCTGAAGGAAGATCAATTTGTGTTGCCCACATTCTCCATGGCGGCCAAAGTCCGCGTAGCCATCACCTGTGTCCTTTTCGTCTCTTCTGCTTGTTTCAATGTGGCCACTCTGTGGACTATAACCCACAAGTATAGGAAAAAATCCCACATTCGCATTCTTATCATGAACTTGGTGGCCGCTGATCTCCTTATTACCTTTGTGGTCATGCCCTTGGATGCAGTATGGAATGTCACTATCCAGTGGTACGCTGGCGATGTTGCCTGCAGGATCTTGATGTTCCTCAAACTAGTGGCCATGTATTCTTCTGCCTTCGTCACTGTGGTCATCAGCCTTGACCGACGTGCCGCCATCTTAAACCCTCTGGGAATAGGAGATGCCAAGAAAAAAAACAAAACAATGTTATCTGCAGCCTGGACGCTGAGCCTTTTATTGGCTACTCCGCAGGTAAGTCCTCAAGATCCAACCAAAGTCTCCATCATCTCTGGTGTTAATAATCAGCTCTGGGAGATTAGGCAGCAAATCTGATCACTTATGAAATGTTCAATCCAAATCCTTTCCCTTTTCAGGTCTTTGTGTTTCACACGGTCAGTAGGTCGTATCCGGTCCAATTTATCCAGTGTGCCACGCTGGGCAGCTTCCATGAGCACTGGCAGGAGACACTGTACAATATGATTACCTTCTGCTGCCTCTTTCTGCTTCCACTGATAATCATGGTCTTCTGCTACACACAAATCCTGATAGAAATTTCTCGAAAGATGAAGAAAGCCTGTGGTGAGTAATAGAAGTATAACACTGGTCCTATGTACAAAAATATAACAACTATAATACTGCTCAAATGTACAAGAATATAACTACTATAGTACTGCCCCCTATGTACAAGAATATAACTACTATAGTACTGCCCCCTATGTACAAGAATATGACTACTATAGTACTGCCCCCTATGTACAGGAATATAACTACTATAGTACTGCCCCCTATGTACAGGAATATATCTACTATAGTACTGCCCCCTATGTACAGGAATATAACTACTATAATACTGCCCCCTTTGTACAGGAATATAACTACTATAACACTGCCCCTATGTACACGAATATAACTACTATAACACTGCCCCTATCTACAAGAATATAACTACTATAATACTGCCCCTATGTACAAGAATATAACTACTATAATACTGCTCCTATGTACAAGAATATAACTACTATACTACTGCTCCTATGTACAAGAAAATAACTACTATAATACTGCCCCTATGTACAAGAATATAACTACTATAATACTGCTCCTATGTACAAGAATATAACTACTATAATACTACCCCTATGTACAAGAATATAACTACTATAATACTGCCCATACGTACAACAATATAACTACTATAATACTGGCCCATATGTACAAGAATATAACTACTATAATAATGCCCCCTATGTACAAGAATATAACTACTATAATACTGCTCCTATGTACAAGAATATAACTACTATAACACTGCTCCTATGTACAAGAATATAACTGCTATAATACTGCCCAAATGTACAAGAATATAACTACTATAGTACTGCCCCCTATGTACAAGAATATAACTACTATATTACTTCCCTCTATGTACAAGAATATAATTACTATAATACTGCTCCTATGTACAAGAATATTACTACTATAATACTGCCCAAATGTACAAGAATATAACTACTATAGTACTGCCCCCTATGTACAAGAATATAACTCCTATACTACTGCCCGAATGCACAAGAATATAACTACTGTAATTCTGCCCTCTACGTACAAGAATGTAACTACTATAATACTGCTCCTATGTACAAGAATATAACTACTATAATACTGCTCCTATGTACAAGAATATAACTACTATAATACGGTCCCCTGTGTGCAAGAATATAACTACTATAATATTGCCCTCTACATACAATATAACTACTATAATTCTGCCCCTATGTCCAAGAATATAACCACTATAATACTGCTCCTATGTACAAAAATATAACTACTATAATACTGCCCCTATCTACAAGAATATAACTACTATAGTACTGCTCCTATGTACAAGAATATAACTACTATAATATTGCCCCCTATGTACAAGAATATAACTACTATAGTACTGCCCCTATGCACAAGAATATAACTACTATAGTACTGCCCCTATGTACAAGAATATAACTACTATAGTACTGCCCCTATGTACAAGAATATAACTACCATAATACTGCCCCTATGTACAAGAATATAACTACTATAGTACTGCCCCTATGTACAAGAATATAACTACTATAATACGGTCCCCTGTGTGCAAGAATATAACTACTATAATATTGTCCTGTACATACAATATAACTACTATAATACTGCCCCTATGTCCAAGAATATAACCACTATAATACTGCTCCTATGTACAAAAATATACCGTAACTACTATAATACTGCCCCTATCTACAAGAATATAACTACTACAATACTGCCCCTATATACAAGAATATAACTACTATAGTACTGCCCCTATGTACAAGAATATAACTACTATAATACTGCCCCTATGTACAAGAATAGAACTATTATAATACTGGCCCATATGTACAAGAATATAACTACTATAATACTGCTCCTATGTACAAAAATATACCGTAACTACTATAATACTGCCCCTATCTACAAGAATATAACTACTACAATACTGCCCCTATATACAAGAATATAACTACTATAGTACTGCCCCTATGTACAAGAATATAACTACTATAATACTGCCCCTATGTACAAGAATAGAACTATTATAATACTGGCCCATATGTACAAGAATATAACTACTATAATACTGCTCCTATGTACAAAAATATACCGTAACTACTATAATACTGCCCCTATCTACAAGAATATAACTACTACAATACTGCCCCTATATACAAGAATATAACTACTATAGTACTGCCCCTATGTACAAGCATATAACTACTATAATACTGCCCCTATGTACAAGAATAGAACTACTAGAATACTGGCCCATATGTACAAGAATATAACTACTATAATACTGCTCCTATGTACAAGAATATAATTACTATAATACTGCTCCTGTGTACAAGAATATTACTACCATAATACTGCCCAAATGTACAAGAATATAACTACTATAGTACTGCCTCCTATGTACAAGAATATAACTAATATAACACTGCCCCTATGTACAAGAATATAACTACTATAATACTGCTCTCTACGTACAAGAATGTAACTACTATAATACTGCCCCTATATACAAGAATATAACTACTATAACACTGCCCCTAAGTACAAGAATATAACTACTATAATACTGGCCCATATGTACAAGAATATAACTACTATAATACTGCTCCTATGTACAAAAATATACCGTAACTACTATAATACTGCCCCTATCTACAAGAATATAACTACTACAATACTGCCCCTATATACAAGAATATAACTACTATAGTACTGCCCCTATGTACAAGAATATAACTACTATAATACTGCCCCCATGTACAAGAATAGAACTACTATAATACTGGCCCATATGTACAAGAATATAACTACTATAATACTGCTCCTATGTACAAGAATATAACTACTATAATACTGCTCCTATGTACAAGAATATAGCTACTATAATACTTCCCTCTATGTACAAGAATATAATTACTATAATACTGCTCCTATGTACAAGAATATTACTACCATAATACTGCCCAAATGTACAAGAATATAACTACTATAGTACTGCCTCCTATGTACAAGAATATAACTAATATAACACTGCCCCTATGTACAAGAATATAACTACTATAATACTGCCCCTATGTACAAGAATATAACTACTATAACACTGCCCCTATGTACAAGAATATAACTACTATAATACTGCCCCTATGTACAAGAATATAACTACTATAATACTGCCCCTATGCACAAGAATATAACTACTATAATACTGCTCTCTACGTACAAGAATGTAACTACTATAATACTGCCCCTAAGTACAAGAATATAACTACTATAATACTGCCCCTATGTACAAGAATATAACTACTATAATACTGCCCCTATGTACAAGAATATAACTACTATAACACTGCCCCTATGTACAAGAATATAACTACTATAATACTGCCCCTATGCACAAGAATATAACTACTATAATTCTGCCCTCTACTTACAAGAATATAACTACTATAACACTGCCCCTATGTACAAAAATGTAACTACTATAATACTGCTCCTATGTACAAGAATATAACTACCATAATACTGCCCCTATGTACAAGAATATAACTACTATAATATTGTCCCCATGCACAAGAATATAACTACTATAATACTGTGTGCAAGAATATAACTACTATAATACTGCCCCCTATATACAGTACAGACCAAAAGTTTGGACACACCTTCTCATTTAAAGATTTTTCAGTATTTTCATGACTATGAAAATTGTACATTCACACTGAAGGCATCAAAACTATGAATTAACACATGTGGAATTATATACTTAACAACAAAGTGTGAAACAGCTGAAAATATGTCTTATATTCTAGGTTCTTCAAAGTAGCCACCTTTTGCTTTGATGACTGCTTTGCACACTCTTGGCATTCTCTTGATGAGCTTCAAGAGGTAGTCACCGGAAATGGTCTTCCAACAATCTTGAAGGAGTTCCCAGAGATGCTTAGCACTTGTTGGCCCTTTTGCCTTCACTCTGCGGTCCAGCTCACCCCAAACCATCTCGATTGGGTTCAGGTCTGGTGACTGTGGAGGCCAGGTCATCTGGCGTAGCACCCCATCACTCTCCTTCTTGGTCAAATAGCCCTTACACAGCCTGGAGGTGTGTTTAGGGTCATTGACCTTTTGGAATATAAATGATGGTCCAACTAAACACAATCCGGATGGAATAGCATGCCGCTGCGAGATGCTGTGGTAGCCATGCTGGTTCAGTATGCCTTCAATTTTGAATAAATCCCCAAAAGTGTCACCAGCAAAGCACCCCCACACCATCACACCTCCTCCATGCTTCACTGTGGGAACCAGGCATGTAGAGTCCATCCGTTCACCTTTTCTGCGTCGCACAAAGACACGGTGGTTGGAACCAAAGATCTCAAATTTGGACTCATCAGACCAAAGCACAGATTTCCACTGGTCTAATGTCCATTCCTTGTGTTCTTTAGCCCAAACAAGTCTCTTCTGCTTGTTGCCTGTCCTTAGCAGTGGTTTCCTAGCAGCTATTTTACCATGAAGGCCTGCTGCACAAAGTCTCCTCTTAACAGTTGTTGTAGAGCTGTGTCTGCTGCTAGAACTCTGTGTGGCATTGACCTGGTCTCTAATCTGAGCTGCTGTTAACCTGTGATTTCTGAGGCTGGTGACTTGGATAAACTTATCCTCAGAAGCAGAGGTGACTCTTGGTCTTCCTTTCCTGGGTCGGTCCTCATGTGAGCCAGTTTCTTTGTAGCGCTTGATGGTTTTTGCAACTGCACTTGGGGACACTTTCAAAGTTTTCCCAATTTTTCGGACTGACTGACCTTCATTTCTTAAAGTAATGATGGCCACTCGTTTTTCTTTACTTATTTGCTTTTTTCTTGCCATAATACAAATTCTAAGAGTCTATTCAGTAGGACTATCAGCTATGTATCCACCAGACTTCTGCTCAACACAACTGATGGTCCCAACCCCATTTATATGGCAATAAATCCAACTTATTAAACCTGACAGGGCACACCTGTGAAGTGAAAACCATTTCCGGTGACTACCTCTTGAAGCTCATCAATAGAATGTCAAGAGTGTGCAAAGCAGTCATCAAAGCAAAAGGTGGCTACTTTGAAGAACCTAGAATATAAGACATGTTTTCAGTTGTTTCACGCTTTTTTTGTTAAGTATATAATTCCACATGTGTTAATTCATAGTTTTGATGCCTTCAGTGTGAATTTACAATTTTCACAGCCATGAAAATACAGAAAAATCTTTAAATGAGAAGGTGTGTCCAAACTTTTGGTCTGTACTGTATAAGAATATAACTACTATAATACTGTCCCCTATATATAAGAATATAACTACTATAATACTGCCCCTATGTACAAGAATATTACTACTATAATACTGCCCCTATGTACAAGAATATAACTACTATAACACTGTCCCTATGTACAAGAATATAACTACTATAATACTGCCCCCTATGTACAAGAATATAACTACTATATTCTTGTACATAGGAGCAGTATTATAGTAGTTATATTCTTGTACATAGGAGCAGTATTATAACTACTATAATTCTGCCCTCTATGTACAAGGATATAACTACTTTAATACTTCCCTCTATGTACAAGAATACAATTACTATAATACTGCTTCTATGTACAAGAATATTACTACTATAATACTGCCCAAATGTACAAGAATATAACTACTATAACACTGCCCCTATGTACAAGAATATAGCTATAATATTGCCCTCTACGTACAAGAATGTAACCACTATAATACTGCTCCTATGTACAAGAATATAACTACTATAATACTGTCCCCTATGTACAAGAATATAACTATTATAATACTGCCCCTATGTATAAGAATATAACTACTATAATACTGCCCCCCTATGTATAAGAATATAACTACTATAATACTGCCCCTATGTATAAGAATATAACTACTATAATACTGCTCCTATGTGCAAGAATATAACTACTATGATACTGCCCCTTTGTACAAGAATATAACTACTATAATACTGCCCCTATGTACAAGAATATAACTACTATAATACTGCTCCTATGTACAAGAATATAACTACTATAATAATGCTCCTATGTATAAGAATATAACTACTATAATACTGTCCCCCTATGTATAAAAATATAACTACTATAATACTGCCTGCTATGTACAAGAATATAGCTACTATAATACTCCCCTATATACAAGAATATAACTATATAACTACTATAATACTGCTCTTATATACAAGAATATAACTACTATAATACTGCTCCTATGTACATAAATATAACTACTATAATACTGCCCCCCTATGTATAAAAATATAACTGCTATAATACTGCTCTCTATGTACAGAGGAATGTGGAGGAATATAATTTTCAGGTTCTTTGCTTTTTCTTTCAGCTTCTTCTAGAGAATTCCACCTCCGCCGCTCTTATAATAACATTCCTCGTGCTCGGATGAGGACTTTTAAGATGTCATTAGTGATTGTACTGACCTTCATAATTTGTTGGACTCCTTACTACCTCCTCGGGATCTGGTACTGGTTCTCTCCAGATATGCTGACCCGACGAAAAGTTCCGCCATCTCTCAGCCACATCCTGTTCCTCTTCGGCCTGTTTAACGCGTGCCTGGACCCCATCATCTACGGCCTCTTCACCATTCACTTCCGCAGGGAGATCAGCAGAGTCTGCCGCTGCTCCTCTCCAGGAACGGATGATACCACGTCCTTGGGGACTGGGTCTTTCCGGACTTCTATAGCCGCTGTGTCCGCGAAGAGACCCACTGGAGGCTCCCGTAAAGTTGACCTGGAGGTCACAGGAGTCGGCCTCCATTCAAGAAAATGTGAGCAGTGTAAGAGGAAAGTGGATGAGAGCTTCATGTGAGCGGTGGCCTCCAAGCACAGTGACGGTAGACCATTCGCAGAGGGTGGACTGCAGTGCAACATCCCATGGGGGTACAGAAGTTACCGCCACATCACACCCACATAAGAGACAACCAAACGGAAAAGAGGGAGGTGGCAACGACAACTTCTACACAATGATGTCATCACTGTAGGCAGAGTTACGTTACATGATGTCATCACTGTAGGCAGAGTTACGTTACATGATGTCATCATCAGGGAGGGGATTGACCTCTGGTAACTGTTTGGCCTGGGCATTTTCTACACCGGGGGTATTTATTCCTTACGGATGTTACAGATACCATTAAAGTGATTAGTGGCCAAGTCTGGGGGGTGATTTTATTGTGTAAATGTCGCTCGCAATAATATGCAATGAAAGTCTGTCCGAGAGGATAGTTACCAGAAAAAGCACCTGGTTAATATAAGCGACGCTGTGTAATGTCATATATACCGCAATCACACATACACCGCTTATATGACATGTGGGGTGTAAGTATATTTACTGTATGTACACGGGAGCCGTGGCGAGTATGTATAAACGTGGGGTATAGGTACGTACACGCGAGCCGTGGGGCGTATGTATAAATGTGGGGTATAGGTACATACACGCGAGCCGTGGGGCGTATGTATAAACGTGCGGTATAGGTATGTACACGCGAGCCGTGGGGCGTATGTATAAACGTGGGGTATAGGTACGTACACGCGAGCCGTGGGGCGTATGTATAAACGTGCGGTATAGGTATGTACACGGGAGCCGTGGGGCGTATGTATAAACGTGCGGTATAGGTATGTACACGGGAGCCGTGGAGCGTATGTATAAACGTGCGGTATAGGTATGTACACGGGAGCCGTGGAGCGTATGTATAAACGTGCGGTATAGGTATGTACACGGGAGCCGTGGAGCGTATGTATAAACGTGCGGTATAGGTATGTACACGGGAGCCGTGGGGCGTATGTATAAACGTGGGGTATAGGTATGTACACGGGAGCCGTGGGGCGTATGTATAAACGTGGGGTATAGGTATGTACACGGGAGCCGTGGAGCGCATGTATAAACGTGCGGTATAGGTATGTACACGGGAGCCGTGGAGCGTATGTATAAACGTGGGGTATAGGTATGTACACGGGAGCCGTGGGGCATATGTATAAACGTGCGGTATAGGTATGTACACGGGAGCCGTGGAGCGGATGTATAAACGTGGGGTATAGGTATGTACACGGGAGCCGTGGAGCGTATGTATAAACGTGGGGTATAGGTATGTACACGGGAGCCGTGGAGCGTATGTATAAACGTGGGGTATAGGTATGTACACGGGAGCCGTGGGGCGTATGTATAAACGTGGGGTATAGGTATGTACACAGGAGCCATATATATATATATATATATATATATATATATATATATATATATATATATATATATATATATGTGTGCAGTATAGGCATGTACACAGGAGCCATGTGGCTATATGTAAATGTGCGGTATAGGCATGTATGATACGGGAGGTATATTTATGTCTGTACACATGATCTCCCCATGGTTAGGACACCTCTCTCTGTACTATCGATTGAGCCTTGCTTCTGCCCATAACAGCAGGACTACCAGCATGGCCTTGACTTGTCACGCCATCCTCCCCCGCTCACTTGTTGCATGTGCCGTGTATTCCAGGAATCACAGCCACTGAATTACTACTCATCTCTCCCAGCTGGAGTAAGACGACTACAAGTCTCAGCATGCCCTGACAGTGGGGGGCTCTAGTTGTATGTATGGGGTGTGAGGATCCCTGGAGTCCCCATATTGATCTGACCCCGGTGATACTACATCAATTGGTAATATGTCAGTGTGGTGTCAGGGCGCCCTCTGCTGGGAGACTCCAGGAGAGCAGTGTGTAAAACATACCTTATATGTCACACTGGCAAAAGTGCAGACGCCACCTGCTGGGAGCAACCCAAACTGCATCACAGATCCACAACTTGTTCTGCACACTCATTCTGTAGAGTTTGTTACAATGTATCAGTCCAGGCTATTGTCTGAAGTAAAACGCAGCAGCAGTACAACTCTCCCCCGTCCTGTGCTTTGTTACAGTGTATCAGTGCAGGTGCTCCTGCAGGCCTTTGGATGTAACCAAGAGCGCTCCATTCACTGACAGCAAGCAGAGGTCTTACAGAGTGGGAATAAAGTGACGGAGATGCCTGTGATGTGCTCACATGATGAAACTTTATTGAGAACACGGCAGACATCATACAAAACTTACCCCCAAATAAAAAGTAACAAAATAAAATAAAGTTTTACACCCCACCCGGCCTTCCAGAGACCCCGCGCTACCCCAGTCTGGTCTGCTGCAATCCCCAGGGATGAGGCACAGAATAATGTCACCTCAACTAGTAGAAGCTAAAAAAACAGAACGAACAAACGAGAAAAAGGAAACTGCGAGAGGCGAGCGGTGCGGGACTCAGCGCCTCCTCCTGTCAGGGCTCCGGCTCCTCCTGCGACCACTCCTGAAAAACAGACATCCAGTACATGAGGTGAGCCGCTGTATCCACAGCACCTCCAGCAAGGCAGGTGACCGTACAGCAGCTTGGGGGGTGAGCAGAGCATGCGGTTTTATAGAAGCAATGTTAGTAGGGGCGAAGCCTGGGCAGCTTGGGGGTGCGGGCAATGAAGTGTCACCACAGTATCAGTACAGTATTTATGGGAATTACTTGTTCATTGGATAATCTGCTGCCGCCTCTAACTTCCCCGCTAGCCACCTGCCCCCAACCTTCCCACCCACCACATGCACTCATCCCCTTCCTCCCTGCCAGCCACCTTCCGTTGCCCCCATCCTCCCCATGCGGGATCACATGCAGGGACTATTTAGTACCCCCCACCACAACTAGTCGTCACAGTCGGGGGATGGGCTTCTTACCTTCTCTTTCCCTTCGGAGGGCCCCGGACAAAACACCAGTCCACGCTGATAGGCTGCCCCATCATGTCCTGACCGTTTAACCCCTCCATGGCCGCCAGGGCTTCTTTGTAAGTCTCATACTCCACCAGAGCGTAACCCTGCGGAGAGAGAAGTCACATGAGAAATACTGCAATATTTTCAGTGTCTTGCCAGTTAAACATGACAAGTGGACAGTGCAGGAGACAGGAGAGCTACGTCCGATACTCGTCCAGCTGCACTACACCATCTAATGTCCATACATGCTCCAGCCGCGGCTTCCCTTCACCTCTCCATGTTCTACTGTCTCTCTACATCAGCCCCTCTCATGTGTAACACTGAAGCCTTACTGACTTTTCTAAATCACTACAAACCATCCTGTCCCTTAATTGTGCCCTTTGTGACTCACGGTCAGCGTGCAACAAACTCCACTACATCCAAGATTTCTTACTTTCTAACTCCCTTAACCGTCTGATGCTTACTGAAACCTGGATCCACCAGTCAGACACCACCACCGCTGCTATCATATGGTGGGCTACAATTCTCACATGCCCCCAGACCTGAGAGCAAAGAAGGTGAAGGTGTTGGTCTGTTCCTGTCTTCACAGATTATCCCAGGTTCCCTTACTTATGTTTCCTTCCTTTGAAGTTTATACAGTTGGGCCCTGAAATCCCTTCTCCCTGCAAGTGGCGGTTGTGCGTCACCCTCCAGGTTCCTCCCGTCAGTTTCTGGGCCACTTTATCACTTGGCTTCCACGCTTCCTATCCGGTGACAATCCCAGTCTCATCATGGAGGATTTTAACATCCCCAATGATGAGCCGCTCTCCCCTTCTGCATCATCTTCTATATCTAACTTCCTTCTTTGGCCTTTCACAGCTTACTAACTCTCCTACACTTGAGGACTGGAATACTCCGGACCTGATGTTCTTCCAACTCTGCTCGCTGCATGACCTTGTAAACTCCTGCCTCTCAGACCATCACCTTCTCTCCTTCACTGTCAAGAACAGTCTCAACATCCAAGACAGCCCCACTTACCGCGCACAAGAAACCTACGAGCCATCCATACCCAGCAGTTTATCAACAACATACAGTCATCTTTAGCCATGATCTCCTCCCTCTCCTGTCGAGAACTCAGCATTGTCACACTATAATAATACACTGCAGAGCGCCCTGGATGAAGCAGCACTGGCTACACTCAGAATAACCCGGCACATGCTGCAAACACACATTCTCCAGCATGGCTAAAGGTATGCCGAGCATCTGGGGAGAAAATTCACTTTCAGCAGGTGACTTCATCCATTATAAGTTCATGCTCAAAACAATTAACGCTGCTCTCCATCTGGCCCAACAAGTCTACTTCACCACCCTCATCACACCTCTAGCCAACAATCCAAAACAAACTCTGAAACCCTTCACTCCCTCCTGACCCCGTCACCAAACTCAGTACTGACGATCTGGCCACTTATTACCTATTACAAAGAAAAAAATCAATCACCTCCTTCAAGACATTTCTGCACAAACCCCTCAGATCCAGGATAACCACACCTCAAGTTCACTTTCCATCTTGGAGCCTGTTACAGGATAAGAGACCAGGCTACTCACTTCTTCTCGCCCTACAACATGCACCAGTGACCCTATTGCCACATGTCTCTCCAGCTGCCACTACCTACCTAAAATATTTAACCTCTCGCTTTCTTTGGGTATTTTTCCCTCTTCTTTCAAACACGTCAACATAACCAGTTTACTTAAAAAGCCATCCATGGATCAGAGCAGCACTGCTAACTACAGACCAATCTCTAATCTTCCCTTTATCTCCAAACTATTGGAATGCTTGGTCCACGCCTGTCTCATTCACCATCTCTCAGATAACTCTTCTCGACCATTTACAATCTGGTTTCTGCTCTTCGGTCTCTACTGAAACTACCCTCACTAAAAAGTCACTAATGACAAAATACTATGGCTGCTGCTCCCTGCTGATACTCCTGGATTTCTGCAGCACTCAACACCATGGATCATCAGCTCCTCCTCCTCACCATGCTCTGCTCCTTTGGCCTCAGACACCGTTCTCTCCTGGTTCTCCTCCTACCTCTCTGACCGCTCCTTCACTGTATCTTTTGCCGGCTCCTCTTCCTCTCCTCGTCCTCTTACTATCGGGGTTCCACAGGGCTCAGTCCTGGGCCCCCTCCTCTTCACTCTATACACTTCCCCCATTGGACAAACCATCAGCAACTTTGGTTTCCAGTACCATCTCTGTGCTGATGATCCCCTGATTATACATAGTCTCCGGACATCGCTCCCACTTTAACACAAAATATCAGGGATTGCCGCTGTCTCCAACATCATGTCCTCCCTCTATCTGAAAAAAAAAACCTCTCCAAAACTGAACTCCTTGTGTTTCCTCCCTCTACTAACCTTCCTATAACTGACTTTTCAATTTCCTTGGGTGGTGCACGCCCGTGGTCTCGGGGTCATATTCGACACACAACTTCCTTTTATTCCCTATATCCAATCACTCGCTCATGTCACCTTCACCTTAAAAACCATCTCCAGAATCCGACCTTTTCTCACACTTGAAACTGCAAAAACTCTTACTGTCGCTCTTATTCACCCTCGTCTAGACTACTGCAACTCTCTACTGATCGGTCTCCATCTAACCAAACGTTCTCCTCTCAATCCAACCTGGATGTGACAGCCATTGTCATATTTCCATCAGGCTACTTCACCGACGCCTCGACCCTGTGCCAGTCATTGCACTGGTTACCCAGTCGCTATAGAATACAATATAAACTCATATCTCTCACCTGCAAAGCCCTTCAGAGTTCTGCATGATCCTACATCTCCTCCCTCGTCTATCATCCTTCCTGCAACTGATCTAAACCTAACATCCTTCATAAACCAAACCCTACACTTCAGTCTCCAAGACATTTTCGCTGCAGAAGTCAACTGGAACGCACTAGCCAAAAAGATCCAACTAATATCTAGCCCCCATGTTTTTAAAGGGAACCTGTCAGCAGGATTGTGCACAGAAACCTACACACAGGTGGGTGCAGTTATACTGATTACAGTGATACCTGGTGATGAAATCCGTGGTTGTTGTGTAATCTTTATTTTCAGTTTTGAGGTAGTGATATGCTCGTGCTCCGGGGCGGCCTGTGGGGGTCTTCATGCGGTGCTCTGATTATGTAAACCATACATGTGAATACCTAAAGAATATTATATACAACTTGGGAAAAACCAAAACCCTTCTGCAGGCAGGTGGCAGCCGTGGCGCCTACGCTGCAGCATGATCGCATATGTAACTAATTATATACACATTTGCTTAATGTAATCCTGAAGTTCCCCCCCCCCAAAAAAAAAAAAAAAAAACTGTTTGAAAATGGAGCCAGCCATGCCTGTGCAGTAGCAGCTACCGGTGATCTGATAGCTGCTACTGTGCAGATGGCACAAGCTTGCTAAAAATAAAAAATGTCCTCCTCCAAGATGGCGCCAGTAGCTGCTACTGCGCAGGCGAGGACTCGTGTATATAATGCGTTACATATGTGATCATGCTGCAGCGCAGGCGCCAACGCTGGTGCCTGCCTGCAGAAGGGGATTTTTTTCCAAGACATATATAATTTTCATTATGTAAACTAGGGGGCAGGTGCCTGTCAGAAGACATACACATGAATACCTAATCAGAGCACCACATGCAGACCCCCAGAGGTCGCCCTGGGGCATAAGCATATCATTAACTGAAAATAAAGATTACACAACAACCACAAGACGGATTTCATCACCAGGTATCACTGTAATCAGTATAATGGTGCCAACCTGACACTGTCTGTAGTTACTGTGCACAATCCTGCTGACAGGGTCCCTTTAAGTGTGCTTTAAATACACATCTGTTTAGACAAGCCTATCACCTCAACTCACTAACCTAACTCTCCCCTGTTCCCTCCTTCTAAATATTATCCATAATCCGCTCCTGCTTATTCATCGGTCTCCACATCCGATTTGAAGTCATTTTGAGGGGTCTATATTATAGAAAATACCCAAGTGTGACACCATTCTAAAAACTGCACCCCTCAAGGTGCTCAAAACCACATTCAAGAAGTATATTAACCCTTCCGTTGTTTCACAGGAATTTTTGGAATGTTTTAAAAAAAAAATGAACATTTTACTTTTTTGTCACAAAAATTTAATTCAGCGCCAATTTGTTTTATTTTACCTAGGGTAACAGGAGAAATTGGACCCCAAAAGTTGTTGTACAATTTGTTCTGAGTACGCTGATACCCCATATGTGGGGGGGAACCACTGTTTGGGCGCATGGCAGAGCTCGGAAGGGAAGGAGAGCTGTTTGGAATGCAGACTTAGATGGAATGGTCTGCGGGCGTCACGTTGCATATGCAGAGCCCCTGATGCACCTAAACAGTAGAAACCCCCCACAAGTGACCCCATATTGGAAACTAGACCCCCGAAGGAACTTATCTAGATGTTTTGTGAGAACTTTGAACCCCCAAGTGTTTCACTATAGTTTATAACGCAGAGCCGTGAATATAAAAAATCTTTTTTTTCCCCACAAAATGATTTTTTAGCCCCCAAATTTTTATTTTCCCCAAGGGTAACAAGAGAAATTGGACCCCAAAAGTTGTTGTCCAATTTGTCCTGAGTACGCTGATACCCCATATGTTGGGGTAAACCCCTGTTTGGGCACACGGGAGAGCTCGGAAGGGAAGGAGCACTGTTTTACTTTTTCAACGCAGAATTGGCTGGAATTGAGATCAGACGCCATGTCGCGTTTGGAGAGCCCCTGATGTGCCTAAACAGTGGAAACCCCCCAATTATAACTGAAACCCTAATCCAAACACACCCCTAACCTTAATCCCAACGGTAACCCTAACCACACCTCTAACCCTGACACACACCTAACCCTAATCCCAACCGTAAATGTAATCCAAACCCTAACCCTAACTTTAGCCCCAACCCTAACTGTAGCCTTAACCCTAGCCCCAACCCTAACGGGAAAATGGAAATAAATAATTTTTTTTTATTTTATTGTTTTTCCTTAACTAAGGGGGTGATGAAGGGGGGTTTGATTTACTTTTATAGCGTTTTTTATAGCGGATTTTTACGATTGGCAGCCGTCACACACTAAAAGACGCTTTTTATAACAAAATATAGTTTTTGCGTTACCACATTTTGAGAGCTATAATTTACCCATATTTTGGTCCACAGAGTCATGTGAGGTCTTGTTTTTTGCGGGACGAGTTGACGTTTTTATTGGTAACATTTTCGGACATGTGACATTTTTTGATCGCTTTTTATTCAGATTTTTGTGAGGCAGAATGACCAAAAACCAGCTATTCATGAATTTCTTTTGGGGGAGGCGTTTATACCGTTCCGCGTTTGGTAAAATTGATAAAGCAGTTTTATTCTTCGGGTCAGTACGATTACAGCGATACATCATTAATATCATTTTTTTATGTTTTGGCGTTTTTATACGATAAAAACTATTTTATATAAAAAAAATAATTGTTTTTGCATCGCTTTATTCTGAGGACTACTACTTACTTTTTTATTTTGTAATGATGATGCAGTATGGCGGCTCGTTTTTGTCGGGACAAGATGACGTTTTCAGCGGTACCATGGTTATTTATATCCGTCCGTGTGCGGTACGTGTTTTACACGGACCCATTGACTTTAATGGGTCCGTGTAATCCGTGCGCTCCCACGAACACTGACATGTCTCCGTGTTTGGCACACGGAGACACTGTCCGCAAAACATCAATGACATCTGCACAGATGCATTGATTTCAATGTGTCTACGTGTGTCAGTGGCTCCGGTACGTGAGGAAACTGTCACCTCACTTACCTTAGCCACTGACGTGTGAAACCGGCCTTAGGCACTGCATGCCATGGAGCCTGGAAGAAATCATTAGCACAGGGAAAGAATATAAGTTTTCTTAACAAGAAGACCGCCAATATGAGGCATACATATGTTAACGCTATATAAATAAAAATGATTCCTAAATAGATGGGTGCAGGGCTGGGGCGGGCAGTCATGTTTGCTTCTCTTACCTTCAGGAATCCTGTCCTCCGGTCCAGATTCAGGTGGACGTTCTTGATCTCCCCAAATTCGCCAAATTTATCATGGATATCCTCCTCTGTGGCTTCTTCATGGACCCCGGTGACAAAAAGGATCCAGCCCTCGACAGCTGAGAGACAGGAACGGGATTACAGATCAGCGGGTAAATAACAGGACCAAGTGCCCTAATGGGGTGCACATGGGGCGAGGAATGATGGCGCAAATACTCACATCGCTGAGGACCCGGCTCATCCCCGTCCTGCTCCACGCTGTCATAGTCTTCTCGGATCCGGGCCCGCGAGCCCTCCTCTGTGCGGAGAAAACCCCACTGTTAGTGCGGGAACGTGAGCGATGCTGTCTTATAGGGCCGCCATCTTACATATCAGGGGGAGGACGTGTGCGAAGCGGTCATATAGGGCCACCATCCTACATATCAGGGGGGAGGACGTGTGCGACGCGGTCATATAGGGCCACCATCCTACATATCAGGGGGGAGGATGTGCAGGAGGGAGGACGTGTGCGACGCGGTCATATAGGGCCACCATCCTACATATCGGGGGAGGACGTGTGCGACGCGGTCATATAGGGCCACCATCCTACATATCAGGGGGGAGGATGTGCAGGAGGGAGGACGTGTGCGACGCGGTCATATAGGGCCACCATCCTACATATCAGGGGGAGGACGTGTGCGACGCGGTCATATAGGGCCACCATCCTACATATCAGGGGGAGGACGTGTGCGACGCGGTCATATAGGGCCACCATCCTACATATCAGGGGGAGGACGTGTGCGACGCGGTCATATAGGGCCACCATCCTACATATCAGGGGGGAGGATGTGCAGGAGGGAGGACGTGTGCGACGCGGTCATATAGGGCCACCATCCTACATATCAGGGGGAGGACGTGTGCGACGCGGTCATATAGGGCCACCATCCTACATATCAGGGGGAGGACGTGTGCGACGCGGTCATATAGGGCCACCATCCTACATATCAGGGGGGAGGACGTGCAGGAGGGAGGACGTGTGCGACGCGGTCATATAGGGCCACAATCCTACATATCAGGGGGGAGGACGTGCAGGGGGGAGGACGTGTGCGA
Source organism: Ranitomeya imitator (assembly GCF_032444005.1). Taxonomy (NCBI): domain Eukaryota; kingdom Metazoa; phylum Chordata; class Amphibia; order Anura; family Dendrobatidae; genus Ranitomeya; species Ranitomeya imitator. The sequence goes on from NC_091282.1 coordinate 659,981,196, forward strand.
CGCGGTCATATAGGGCTACCATCCTACATATCGGGGGGGAGGACGTGCAGGGGGGAGGACGTGTGCGACGCAGTCATATAGGGCCACCAACCTACATATTATTATTATTATTTATTGTTATAGCGCCATTTATTCCATGGCGCTTTACATGTGAGGAGGGGTATACATAATAAAAACAAGTACAATAATCTTAAACAATACAAGTCATAACTGGTACAGGAGGAGAGAGGACCCTGCCCGCGAAGGCTCACAATCTACAAGGGATGGGTGAGAATACAGTAGGCGAGGATAGAACTGGTCATGCAGCGGTTTGGTCGATCGGTGGTAACTGCAGGTTGTAGGCTTGTCTGAAGAGGTGGGTCTTCAGGTTCTTTTTGAAGGTTTGGATGGTAGGTGAGAGTCTGATGTGTTGTGGTAGAGGGTTCCAGAGTAGGGGTGATACGCGAGAGAAATCTTGTATACGATTGTGGGAAGAGGAGATAAGAGGGGAGTAGAGTAGGAGATCTTGTGAGGATCGGAGGTTGCGGGTAGGTAAGTACCGGGAGACGAGGTCACAGATGTATGGAGGACACAGGTTGTGGATGGCTTTGTATGTCATGGTTAGGATTTTGTACTGGAGTCTCTGGGCAATGGGGAGCCAGTGAAGGGATTGACAGAGGGGAGAGGCCAGGGAATAGTGGGGGGACAGGTGGATTAGTCGGGCAGCAGAGTTTAGAATAGATTGGAGGGGTGCGAGAGTGTTAGAGGGGAGGCCACAGAGCAGGAGGTTGCAGTAGTCAAGGCGAGAGATGATGAGGGCATGGACTAGGGTTTTTGCAGATTCATGGTTGAGGAATGAACGGATTCGTGAAATATTTTTGAGTTGAAAAGCGGCAGGAAGTGGAAAGGGCTTGGATATGTGGTTTGAAGGAGAGATCAGCGTCAAGGATTACCCCGAGGCAGCGAGCTTGTGGGACTGGGGAGAGTGGGCAGCCATTTACTGTAATGGATAGGTTCGTTGGGGGGGTCGCGTGAGATGGGGGAAAGATGATGAATTCTGTTTTGTCCATGTTAAGTTTTAGAAATCTAGTGGAGAAGAAGGATGAAATAGCAGACAGACATTGAGGGATTCTGGTTAGTAGGGTGGTAATATCTGTTCCAGAGATGTAGATCTGTGTGTCGTCAGCATAAAGGTGATACTGAAAGCCGTGAGATTCTATGAGCTGTCCCAGGCCAAAGGTGTAAATGGAGAAGAGCAAGGGCCCAAGGACTGAACCTTGTGGGACTCCGACAGATAGGGGGCGAGGTGAGGAGGTGGTGTGTGAGTGGGAGACGCTGAATGTCTGGTCTGTTAGGTATGATGAGATCCAGGATAGGGCCAAGTCTGCGATGCCAAGGGATGAGAGGGTCTGTAATAATAGGGAATGGTCCACTGTGTCAAAGGCAGCCGACAGGTCAAGGAGGACAGAGTAGTGTCACTTGCTCTTGGCGGTTAAGAGGTCATTGGTGACTTTAGTTAGGGCAGTTTCAGTGGAACGGTGTGACCGGAAGCCAGATTGTAGGCGGTCAAAGAGGGAGCAAGAAGAGAGATGGGAGGACAGTTCAAGGTAAACGTGTTGTTCCAGTAGTTTGGAGGCATAGGGGAGAACTGATATAGGGCGATAGCTAGATACAGAGGATGGGTCAAGAGAGGGCTTTTTGAGGATAAGTGTGATGGAGGCATGTTTAAAGCTTGAGGGGAAAACACCAGTTGTTAGTGATAGGTTGAAGAGATGGGTTAGGGTTGGGATGAAGACTGTGGTGAGGTTTGGGATGAGGTGGGATGGGAGCGGGTCAAGTGCACAGGTGGTGAGATGCAATCTTGAGAGTAGAGTGGAGAGTTGATCTTCTGTAATGGTGGAGAAGTTGGTTTTGGAGGTGGAGGGCTTGGAAATCGGGAGGAAGGGCTCTGGGGGTTGTTGACCAAAACTGTCTCTAATGCTATCAATCTTCTGCTTGAAAAATGAGGCAAAGTCTTCAGCGGAGATAAGTGGGGAGGGAGGAGGTGCTGAGGGACGGAGGAGAGAATTGAAGGTGTTGAATAACTGTTTAGGGCTGTGAGACAGGGAGGATATGAGACATGAGAAGTAGGTTAGTTTAGATGTGGCGAGTGTGGTCATGAAAGTAGTGAGGGACTGTTTGAATGTGATAAAGTGCTCGTTGGAGTGGGATCTTTCCCATCTGCGCTCAGCAGCCCTGGAAGCTCGCCTCAGTTCTTTTGTCAGGCTGGTGTGCCAGGGCTGTCTGTTGATTTTGCGAGCTTTGGTATGTGTAAGTGGGGCAGCAGATTCCAAAGCTACAGCTATTGTGGTGTTATATAGAGCGGCAGCGTCATCCGCATTGTGTATGGAACTTATGCCTGTGAGGGGGAGGAGGGATTCAGAGAATGAATGTAGGTCAAGATGTTTAAGATTTCTACGAGGGTGTGAAAGTTTGTGGGGTGGGGATTGTAGACATGGAGTGGAGAGAGATGAGAATGTGAGAAGGTTGTGGTCAGAGTGGAAGAGGTGAGTTAGAGAGGTTAGATAGGGAGCAGAGGCGGGTGAAGATGAGGACCAATGTGTGACCATCTTTGTGAGTGGCTGCAGAAGACCATTGAATGAGGCCGAAGGAGGAAGTGAGAGTCAGAAGTTTAGTGGCAGCTGAGAGGGAAGTGTCAATGGGGATGTTGAAGTCGCCCATGATGATAGTGGGAATGTCCGCAGAAAGGAAATGAAGTAGCCAGGTGGTGAAGTGGTCAAAGGTGGTGGTGGCTGGCCCTGGGGGGCGGTAAATGACAGCCAGTTGGAGGTTGATGGGGGAGTAGATGCGCATAGAGTGCACCTCAAAGGAAGGGAGGGTAACAGAGGGTGGCAGTGGGATTGGGGTGAAGGAGCAGTTATCTGACAGGAGAAAACGAACTCCTCCGCCATGTTTGCTGCTGGGGCGGGGTGTGTGGGAAAGGTGGAAGCCACCGTAAGAGAGTGCAGCAGGAGAGACTGTGTCAGAAGGGGTGAGCCAGGTTTACATATCAGGGGGGAGGACGTGCAGGGGGGAGGACGTGTGCGACGCGGTCATATAGGGCCACCATCCTACATATCAGTGGGAGGACATGTGCGCCACTGTCTTATAGGCCGCCATCTTACATATCGGGGGAGGACGTGTACAACGCTGTCTTATAGGGTCGCGTATGTGTGCGCCACTGTCTTATAGGGCCGTCATCCTACATATCAGGGGGAGGACATGTGCGCCACTGTCTTATAGGGCCGTCATCCTACATATCAGGGGGAGGACATGTGCGCCACTGTCTTATAGGGCCGTCATCCTACATATCAGGGGGAGGACATGTGCGCCACTGTCTTATAGGGCCGTCATCCTACATATCAGGGGGAGGACATGTGCGCCACTGTCTTATAGGGCCGTCATCCTACATATCAGGGGGAGGACATGTGCGCCACTGTCTTATAGGGCCGTCATCCTACATATCAGGGGGAGGACATGTGCGCCACTGTCTTATAGGGCCGTCATCCTACATATCAGGGGGAGGACATGTGCACCACTGTCTTATAGGGCCGTCATCCTACATATCAGGGGGAGGACGTGTACAACGCTGTCTTATAGGGCCGTCATCCTACATATCAGGGGGAGGACATGTGCGCCACTGTCTTATAGGGCCGTCATCCTACATATCGGGGGAGGACATGTGCGCCACTGTCTTATAGGGCCGTCATCCTACATATCGGGGGAGGACGTGTACAACGCTGTCTTATAGGGTCGCCTTCTTACATATCGGGGGTGCGTATGTGTATGACGCTGCCTTATAGGGCCACCATCCTACATATCAGGGGAGGACATGTGCGCCACTGTCTTATAGGGCCGTCATCCTACATATCGGGGGAGGACATGTGCGCCACTGTCTTATAGGGCCGTCATCCTACATATCAGGGGGAGGACATGTGCGCCACTGTCTTATAGGGCCGTCATCCTACATATCGGGGGAGGACATGTGCGCCACTGTCTTATAGGGCCGTCATCCTACATATCAGGGGGAGGACATGTGCGCCACTGTCTTATAGGGCCGTCATCCTACATATCAGGGGGAGGACATGTGCGCCACTGTCTTATAGGGCCGTCATCCTACATATCGGGGGAGGACGTGTACAACGCTGTCTTATAGGGTCGCCTTCTTACATATTGGGGGTGCGTATGTGTATGACGCTTCCTTATAGGGCCACCATCCTACATATCGGGGGGTGGGAACGTGTAGTACGCTGAGTTATAGCACCACCATCCCACATATCCCATTGTAGATCTGCCCCGTCTTTGCTGGCTGATAACAGAGAACACACCCTGCACATACTCACCGGCCCCAAATCCTCTTCCTTTCCTTTTCTTCGCCTTCTCCTTTAATTTGTGGATACTTTCTGTAGGAGAGAATAAGCCAAGAGATCAGCGTCGCACAGCGGCAGGGGGAGACCACGAAAACACATCACATTCTCTTATAAGGGGGCTCCAGAATACAGAGACCCTCAATCTGCAGTTTTAGGGGTCTCCTGCTGCCTGTGAGTTACCTGGACGGGTATTCCAGGGTTAATACTACCAGAAAATAAGGGTACTACCACTTTCAGGAGGCAGATAGGACACATGAACGCCATATTACAACGTCCGGCCCCATACACACCGTCACCGTCCTCGTCCATGGCGAAGTCCTCGCCTCCAGCCTCGTGTAGATCCAGCACATCGGCCATGATTGCAGCGTGAGAGTTGAGCGAGAAGACACCGAGACGGGAACCAGGCAGGACAGGAACAAAAACAGCGCACAGTGATGACGCAGGGAGCGGAAGTGACGTCACGGCGGGAGGTCTACGCCGCCATATTGGGAAGGTCAAATGCAGATAAATGCTATGTACGAGGGAGGAGAGTCCAATAAACTCGTTTAATAGCAGGGTGGTCAGACCAGAAGGGTCGTAGTCCTGTCATAACTCCAAAGAAAATGGGGATCTTCTTATTACCAGCCCTGATGGAAATCAGTGATGTCATCACCAGGGGCGGGGCTGACAACTAGCACAGCCAGGATACACAGGCTGGTTGTCAGCAGGAACAGAATGGTGATGTTGGGGGAGCTCCACTCCCAGTATAAAGGACTTTACAGATCAGTAAACTCACCATGTTCTTGTAAATAGTTTTTATTTGTGTATATGGCCATACAAAGAGCAGATAGTGATATAAAACCCGGGATATTGGTCCGGTACCATCGTGGAGACCTTGTTAGGTAGTAAGAAAAGTACAGATAGAAAATAGTCCTTTGTACAGTATAATACCGTAGTGTCCGTTCTCGCCTCACACGATGGGCGCAGTTATTGCTTCCTTTACCTGTATAGGAACATGGCGCGTCCTACTCCGTTATCGTACGATCTGTCTACTTCCTCTCCAAAGAAATGTCACATACTGTACAATAACCAATCAGAAGGCTAGAAATAAGCTCCACCCACGAGGAGTCAGAACTGCAGCGAAATGTCATGCGACCCCTCCGGGGGCGGAGCTAGAGGTGGGCATTACATACTGGTTGATGGGCACTTTTGCGCTCTCTATACTGGTGGCTCAGGGTTATTAGGGCATCTGTGAGGGCACAGGGAGTCTGGATATAGTTCAGTACTTGGCAGAATAGCCCTTTATGATCGGGGTATCCAAGCAAAGATTAGTTATCGTGGGTCCTGCCACCCTTCTGAGATCTCCCACCATACCCAGCACTCTAATCACTGGTCATACAGTGTCCAGGGCTGAATGGTAGCACCTGACCCTGAGGTCCATGTCTCACTGTGTGCCCCTGCCATGTTCTGCACCGATGCCTGAACCTACTGTCGGGTGCATGCACAATAGATGATATATCTTTAAGCCTCCAGCACGAAGCTTCTATTACCCAAGCACAGAACTCTCGGCCCATGCAGGCTCCGCAGAGGAGGTGTCTCTGCTCCGTCATCATATACTGCTATTACCAAGCACAGAACTCTGGCCCATGCAGGCTCCGCAGAGGTGTCTCTGCTCCTTCATCATACGCTGCTATTACCCAAGCACAGAACTCTCGGCCCATGCAGGCTCCGCAGAGGAGGTGTCTCTGCTCCGTCATCATACGCTGCTATTACCCAAGCACAGAACTCTCGGCCCATGCAGGCTCCGCAGAGGAGGTGTCTCTGCTCCGTCATCATACGCTGCTATTACCCAAGCACAGAACTCTCGGCCCATGCAGGCTCCGCAGAGGTGTCTCTGCTCCTTCATCATATACTGCTATTACCAAGCACAGAACTCTGGCCCATGCAGGCTCCGCAGAGGTGTCTCTGCTCCTTCATCATACGCTGCTATTACCCAAGCACAGAACTCTCGGCCCATGCAGGCTCCGCAGAGGAGGTGTCTCTGCTCCGTCATCATACGCTGCTATTACCCAAGCACAGAACTCTCGGCCCATGCAGGCTCCACAGAGGAGGTGTCTCTGCTCCGTCATCATACGCTGCTATTACCCAAGCACAGAACTCTCGGCCCATGCAGGCTCCACAGAGGAGGAGTCTCTGCTCCTTCATCATACGCTGCTATTACCCAAGCACAGAACTCTGGCCCATGCAGGCTCCGCAGAGGAGGTGTCTCTGCTCCGTCATCATACGCTGCTATTACCCAAGCACAGAACTCTCGGCCCATGCAGGCTCCGCAGAGGAGGTGTCTCTGCTCCGTCATCATATACTGCTATTACCAAGCACAGAACTCTGGCCCATGCAGGCTCCGCAGAGGTGTCTCTGCTCCTTCATCATACGCTGCTATTACCCAAGCACAGAACTCTCGGCCCATGCAGGCTCCGCAGAGGAGGTGTCTCTGCTCCGTCATCATACGCTGCTATTACCCAAGCACAGAACTCTCGGCCCATGCAGGCTCCGCAGAGGAGGTGTCTCTGCTCCGTCATCATACGCTGCTATTACCCAAGCACAGAACTCTCGGCCCATGCAGGCTCCGCAGAGGTGTCTCTGCTCCTTCATCATATACTGCTATTACCAAGCACAGAACTCTGGCCCATGCAGGCTCCGCAGAGGTGTCTCTGCTCCTTCATCATACGCTGCTATTACCCAAGCACAGAACTCTCGGCCCATGCAGGCTCCGCAGAGGAGGTGTCTCTGCTCCGTCATCATACGCTGCTATTACCCAAGCACAGAACTCTCGGCCCATGCAGGCTCCACAGAGGAGGTGTCTCTGCTCCGTCATCATACGCTGCTATTACCCAAGCACAGAACTCTCGGCCCATGCAGGCTCCACAGAGGAGGAGTCTCTGCTCCTTCATCATACGCTGCTATTACCCAAGCACAGAACTCTGGCCCATGCAGGCTCCGCAGAGGAGGTGTCTCTGCTCCGTCATCATACGCTGCTATTACCCAAGCACAGAACTCTCGGCCCATGCAGGCTCCACAGAGGAGGTGTCTCTGCTCCGTCATCATACGCTGCTATTACCCAAGCACAGAACTCTCGGCCCATGCAGGCTCCGCAGAGGAGGTGTCTCTGCTCCTTCATCATATACTGCTATTACCAAGCACAGAACTCTGGCCCATGCAGGCTCCGCAGAGGTGTCTCTGCTCCTTCATCATACGCTGCTATTACCCAAGCACAGAACTCTCGGCCCATGCAGGCTCCGCAGAGGAGGTGTCTCTGCTCCGTCATCATACGCTGCTATTACCCAAGCACAGAACTCTCGGCCCATGCAGGCTCCACAGAGGAGGTGTCTCTGCTCCGTCATCATACGCTGCTATTACCCAAGCACAGAACTCTCGGCCCATGCAGGCTCCGCAGAGGTGTCTCTGCTCCTTCATCATATACTGCTATTACCAAGCACAGAACTCTGGCCCATGCAGGCTCCGCAGAGGTGTCTCTGCTCCTTCATCATACGCTGCTATTACCCAAGCACAGAACTCTGGCCCATGCAGGCTCCGCAGAGGAGGTGTCTCTGCTCCGTCATCATATACTGCTATTACCAAGCACAGAACTCTGGCCCATGCAGGCTCCGCAGAGGTGTATCTGCTCCTTCATCATACGCTGCTATTACCCAAGCACAGAACTCTCGGCCCATGCAGGCTCCGCAGAGGTGTCTCTGCTCCGTCATCATACGCTGCTATTACCCAAGCACAGAACTCTCGGCCCATGCAGGCTCCGCAGAGGAGGTGTCTCTGCTCCGTCATCATACGCTGCTATTACCCAAGCACAGAACTCTCGGCCCATGCAGGCTCCGCAGAGGAGGAGTCTCTGCTCCTTCATCATACGCTGCTATTACCAAGCACAGAACTCTCGGCCCATGCAGGCTCCGCAGAGGAGGTGTCTCTGCTCCGTCATCATACGCTGCTATTACCCAAGCACAGAACTCTCGGCCCATGCAGGCTCCACAGAGGAGGTGTCTCTGCTCCGTCATCATACGCTGCTATTACCCAAGCACAGAACTCTCGGCCCATGCAGGCTCCGCAGAGGAGGTGTCTCTGCTCCTTCATCATATACTGCTATTACCAAGCACAGAACTCTGGCCCATGCAGGCTCCGCAGAGGTGTCTCTGCTCCTTCATCATACGCTGCTATTACCCAAGCACAGAACTCTGGCCCATGCAGGCTCCGCAGAGGAGGTGTCTCTGCTCCGTCATCATATACTGCTATTACCAAGCACAGAACTCTGGCCCATGCAGGCTCCGCAGAGGTGTCTCTGCTCCTTCATCATACGCTGCTATTACCCAAGCACAGAACTCTCGGCCCATGCAGGCTCCGCAGAGGTGTCTCTGCTCCGTCATCATACGCTGCTATTACCCAAGCACAGAACTCTCGGCCCATGCAGGCTCCGCAGAGGAGGTGTCTCTGCTCCGTCATCATACGCTGCTATTACCCAAGCACAGAACTCTCGGCCCATGCAGGCTCCGCAGAGGAGGAGTCTCTGCTCCTTCATCATACGCTGCTATTACCAAGCACAGAACTCTCGGCCCATGCAGGCTCCGCAGAGGAGGTGTCTCTGCTCCGTCATCATACGCTGCTATTACCCAAGCACAGAACTCTCGGCCCATGCAGGCTCCACAGAGGAGGTGTCTCTGCTCCGTCATCATACGCTGCTATTACCCAAGCACAGAACTCTCGGCCCATGCAGGCTCCGCAGAGGAGGTGTCTCTGCTCCTTCATCATATACTGCTATTACCAAGCACAGAACTCTGGCCCATGCAGGCTCCGCAGAGGTGTCTCTGCTCCTTCATCATACGCTGCTATTACCCAAGCACAGAACTCTCGGCCCATGCAGGCTCCGCAGAGGTGTCTCTGCTCCTTCATCATACGCTATTACACAAGCACAGAACTCTCGGCCCATGCAGGCTCCGCAGAGGAGGAGTCTCTGCTCCTTCATCATACGCTGCTATTACCAAGCACAGAACTCTCGGCCCATGCAGGCTCCGCAGAGGAGGTGTCTCTGCTCCGTCATCATACGCTCCTATTACCCAAGCACAGAACTCTCGGCCCATGCAGGCTCCGCAGAGGTGTCTCTGCTCCTTCATCATACGCTGCTATTACACAAGCACAGAACTCTCGGCCCATGCAGGCTCCGCAGAGGTGTCTCTGCTCCTTCATCATACGCTGCTATTACCCAAGCACAGAACTCTCGGCCCATGCAGGCTCCGCAGAGGAGGTGTCTCTGCTCCTTCATCATACGCTGCTATTACCAAGCACAAAACTCTCGGCCCATGCAGGCTCCGCAGAGGTGTCTCTGCTCCTTCATCATACGCTGCTATTACCCAAGCACAGAACTCTCGGCCCATGCAGGCTCCGCAGAGGTGTCTCTGCTCCTTCATCATACGCTATTACACAAGCACAGAACTCTCGGCCCATGCAGGCTCCGCAGAGGAGGTGTCTCTGCTCCTTCATCATACGCTGCTATTACCAAGCACAAAACTCTCGGCCCATGCAGGCTCCGCAGAGGTGTCTCTGCTCCTTCATCATACGCTGCTATTACCCAAGCACAGAACTCTCGGCCCATGCAGGCTCCGCAGAGGTGTCTCTGCTCCTTCATCATACGCTATTACACAAGCACAGAACTCTCGGCCCATGCAGGCTCCGCAGAGGTGTCTCTGCTCCTTCATCATACGCTGCTATTACCCAAGCACAGAACTCTCGGCCCATGCAGGCTCCGCAGAGGAGGTGTCTCTGCTCCGTCATCATACGCTGCTATTACCAAGCACAGAACTCTCGGCCCATGCAGGCTCCGCAGAGGAGGTGTCTCTGCTCCGTCATCATACGCTGCTATTACCCAAGCACAGAACTCTCGGCCCATGCAGGCTCCGCAGAGGTGTCTCTGCTCCTTCATCATATGCTGCTATTACCCAAGCACAGAACTCTCGGCCCATGCAGGCTCCGCAGAGGAGGTGTCTCTGCTCCGTCATCATATACTGCTATTACCAAGCACAGAACTCTCGGCCCATGCAGGCTCCGCAGAGGAGGTGTCTCTGCTCCGTCATCATATACTGCTATTACCAAGCACAGAACTCTCGGCCCATGCAGGCTCCGCAGAGGAGGTGTCTCTGCTCCTTCATCATACGCTGCTATTTCCCAAGCACAGAACTCTCGGCCCATGCAGGCTCCGCAGAGGAGGAGTCTCTGCTCCGTCATCATACGCTGCTATTACCCAAGCACAGAACTCTCGGCCCATGCAGGCTCCGCAGAGGAGGTGTCTCTGCTCCGTCATCATACGCTGCTATTACCCAAGCACAGAACTCTCGGCCCATGCAGGCTCCGCAGAGGTGTCTCTGCTCCTTCATCATACGCTGCTATTACCCAAGCACAGAACTCTCGGCCCATGCAGGCTCCGCAGAGGAGGTGTCTCTGCTCCGTCATCATACGCTGCTATTTCCCAAGCACAGAACTCTCGGCCTATGCAGGCTCCGCAGAGGTGTCTCTGCTCCGTCATCATACGCTGCTATTACCCAAGCACAGAACTCTGGCCCATGCAGGCTCCGCAGAGGAGGTGTCTCTGCTCCGTCATCATACGCTGCTATTACCCAAGCACAGAACTCTTGGCCCATGCAGGCTCCACAGAGGAGGTGTCTCTGCTCCTTCATCATACGCTGCTATTACCCAAGCACAGCAGAGCAGAGGACGCATGCAACAAAGATTTTGGTTATGCGCTATACAAACCAAAAGATGGAGTCAGAGGACAGTGATGAGAAGGAGATCCAGCTCAACGAAATAGTGAAAAATCCATAGTTTATTTCACTTAAAATATAGTGAAAGGACAAAACATCAGCATACAAAAAAAATATTTTAAAACCAAGGTCAACGCGTTTCCGGTGACTAAGCACCCTTAATCATTCATGATTAAGGGTGCTTAGTCACCGGAAACGCGTTGACCTTGGTTTTAAAATATTTTTTTTGTATGCTGATGTTTTGTCCTTTCACTATATTTTAAGTGAAATAAACTATGGATTTTTCACTATTTCGTTGAGCTGGATCTCCTTCTCTTTCCTGTTCGTCTACGCCCTGACACAGCGGTTCCGTGCTCCGAGCTCTTGGGAATGTCGGTATGGTGAGCTGGATTTTGTTTTTTCCAGAGGACAGTGATACAGCTTCTAGAGCACATGCACTAAACAGCAGCCATGGACACGTGACCAGGGAAGGGAAAGCCGATTAGGCAGTAGAGTAACAGATCTCAAACTGAAAATATACAAGAGATGGGACCTGAGTGGCCAGTTTTGCTTTCTGACACTTTTTTGGAGTACATTCTCGTGTCATCTATTCACAGCTCCCTCCTGTTGTGCCAACAGTCTGTGCTTGTGATACACGAGCGCGGGACAGTCTAATACACGGTGGAAGACAAAACGAATCTGTCTTGTTAAGCCCTTCCCCCCATTTCCATACAGAACCCTCATTCACTCTAGTTATAAAAGCTACGGACATAAAAATACTAAAAATAAACCTGACGCTTATAAAACTCCCCCTCCTGGCCCTGGGTACAGGCCGCAGGAAAGCAGAAGGGGTGAAGCCTAATGCCAGCGTCACACTGGCGTTTTAAACGGCCGAGTGCAATGCGATAAAAAAAAAAAAAAAAAAATTGCATTGCACTCGGACCAATGTAACACTATGGGGCAGCTCCCAGCAGCCGACTTTTTGACAGCTGTTTTCCTCAGTCCGAGACAATCGCAGCATGCTGCGATTGTCACGGACACTCGGCCGACTCTCGGCTCACTCGCACCCATATAAGCCTATGGGTGCGAATGAGACAGCGCACACCATTCGGATAACATCCGAGTGATGCGAGTTATAAGCGGACCCCAGCAATGGAGGAGATGGAGAAATTCATTTCTCCGCCTCCTCTGCCCTGTGCTCCGATCCTCCCTGTGCAAGAAAATCGGAGCACAGACGCATGACACTCGGCTCCTGCTCTGCTGCGAGCAGGAGCCGAGTATCATTAGCATATCGCATTCGATGATCTCGCATCGGATGCAATACGCCAGTGTGACGCCGGCCTAAGACTGCAGGCGGCGCAGCATGGCTATCAAAATATAGAATATATATAAAAGACAGAGACAAGACACAGGTCACCGGAGTATAAACCACGGTGCGCGTACATACAACATGTGCAAAGGTGGCGAGAGGAGACGGGCGTGCTGCCCGGGCCCCTATGCTTTATGCCACGGTAGTGTATGTGGTGCTGCCGGCAGAGCCAAGGTGGCAGAGGAGACGGTCATGCTGCCTGGGCCCCTGTACTTTATGCCACGTTAGTGTATTCGGTGCTGCCGGTAGAGCCAAGGTGGTGAGAGGAGACTCGGGTACTGCCCGGGCCCCTATACTTTATGCCATGGTAGTGTATTCGGTGCTGCCGGCAGAGGCAAGGTGGCGGGAGGAGACGGGCGTGCTGCCCGGGCCCCTATATTTTATGCCACGGTAGTGTATTCGGTGCTGCCGGCAGAGCCAAGGTGGTGAGAGGAGACGGGCGTGCTGCCCGGGCCCCTGTACTTTATGCCACGTTAGTGTATTCGGTGCTGCCGGCAGAGCCAAGGTGGCGGAGGAGACGGGCGTGCTGCCCTGGTAGTGTATTCGGTGCTGCCGGCAGAGCCAAGGTGGCGGAAGGAGACGGGCGTGCTGCCCGGGTCTCTATACTTTATGCCATGGTAGTGTATTCGGTGCTTCCGGTAGAGCCAAGGTGGCGGCAGAATTTGAGAAAAGGTCGACACTGTCCTGAATATTAACGCAAGTCTCTAGTTCTGGGGCTTGTTAATACTGGGTGAAGACGTTACAGTGTACAGCTCCCGAAATCTCTCGGGTCATCCTAACACCAGGACAGAACCCACGAAATTGAGTCACATGATAACTTTCTGAACTGCGGACCAGCCACAAATGCTCACTCCTTAGTGGAAATTCATACATATGCCCTTTACTTAACTGGTGAAGTGTTTTTTAACATTCCACCTATAGTAGCTTGGGGAGTTTAGTTTGGTATTATCAGGTTAGTCCTCGTAAAAGTTGTCTTTTCGAGGAAACGCTCTCGCCTTTGCTCTGGAGGCACCAGAGAGGTATCCAGAGCGTTGTACACTGTAAGTTCTCTTATGTGCCCGGGGTCTCCTTCATAACAATGCCAATCATATGGGGCAGAGCCCACCACCCCGGCCTAGCAGTTGGAGGAGTGAATATTGCCCAACTGCCCAGCAGCCAGCATCAGGATATCCTTCTTTTCCTTGTGGTAGCGCAGCTCCTTTCCAGCGAGCCGAGCCTCATCAAGTTGCCTCTCAGTGGCGGCTAGCTCTCTGGTGAGGATCCCGGGAATGTCCTGCTCTCGGTTCACCCAGTCCATGGCCATCTGGTTCCTCATATCATCATCCAGTGCCCGATGAGAGTAGTGAGCCAACACCTCCTGCACAGAACAAAACATCAACTGATCAGGACACAAGTGAATGAAGAGTGAAGGAAAGATAAGCGGAGCAAAACCGGACCTGACGGGAGCACTGACGTTCCCTCATCGCTTTCAGGCTGCCATTCCAGTGCAAGAGCTGAAAGACCGTCATCAGCTCCTAGGAAAGAGTATAACAATTATATTCTTGTACAAAGGGAGCAGTATTATAGTAGTTATAGTCTTGTACATAGGAGGCAGTATTATAGTAGTTATATTCTTATACATAGGGGGCAGTATTATAGTAGTTACATTCTTGTACATAGGGGGCAGTATTATAGTAGTTATATTCTGGTACATATGGGGCAGTATTATAGTAGTTATATTCTTGTACATAGCAGTATTATAGTAGTTATATTCTTGTACATAGGGCAGTATTATAGTAGTTATATTCTTGTACATAGGGCAGTATTATAGTAGTTATATTCTTGTACATAGGAGGCAGTATTATAGCAGTTATATTCTTGTACATAGGGGCAGTATTATAGTAGTTATATTCTTGTACATAGGAGCAGTATTATAGTAGTTACATTCTTGTACATAGGGCAGTATTATAGTAGTTATATTCTTGTACATAGGAGGCAGTACTATAGTAGTTATATTCTTATACATAGGGGGCAGTATTATAGCAGTTATATTCTTGTACATAGCAGTATTATAGTAGTTATATTCTTGTACATAGGGCAGTATTATAGTAGTTATATTCTTGTACATAGGAGGCAGTACTATAGTAGTTATATTCTTATACATAGGGGGCAGTATTATAGCAGTTATATTCTTGTACATAGGGGGCAGTATTATAGTAGTTATATTCTTGTACATAGCAGTATTATAGTAGTTATATTCTTGTACATAGGGCAGTATTATAGTAGTTATATTCTTGTACATAGGAGGCAGTACTATAGTAGTTATATTCTTATACATAGGGGGCAGTATTATAGCAGTTATATTCTTGTACATAGGGGCAGTATTATAGTAGTTACATTCTTGTACATAGGAGGCAGTATTATAGTAGTTATATTCTTGTACATAGGGGCAGTATTATAGTAGTTATATTCTTGTACATAGGGGCAGTATTATAGTAGTTATATTCTTGTACATAGGGGCAGTATTATAGTAGTTATATTCTTGTACATAGGGGCAGTATTATAGTAGTTATATTCTTGTACATAGGGGCAGTATTATAGTAGTTATATTCTTGTACATAGGAGCAGTATTATAGTAGTTACATTCTTGTACATAGGGGGCAGTATTATAGGAGTTATATTCTTGTACATAGGAGGCAGCATTATGGTAGTTATATTCTTGTACACAGAGGGCAGTATGATCAGTCAGTGTTTCCTTTGTACGGTGCGTATACCTGGAATTCCAGCATGGATTTGCCCTTGTTGGACTCCAGCATGAAGCGGAAGGCACCGATTCCTGTGTTGGGGTTGTCAGCTTCCTCGCGGTTCCCCTATGAGGACAGACAGATGGGAGGACTCAGCGTTGTCAGTGACATCTGCAGACTATTACGTGGTTGCTGTCGGGATCATCTGCTTTTAATTGGCGTCACCACATTTGCAGAGAAGATATTTTCTGAGAGAGATCAGCGGCCACCGGCACGAATTGTTCTCAGAGGCCTCGTGGGCGTCATTGTTAAGAGGATAAAATTAAACCAGCGCCTCCAATTCTCGTAACCCTTCGACAAGCGTGACAGGATGCACCGCGGCGGGGGAAGAGAAATACCAGCATGCAAAATTAATTTATTAGGGAATATGGGTGATTTTATGATGGCGATCACATGAGCGAAACAAAGGAAACTTTGTCCAGCACCAAGGAGTTGTACAACTGTCGGCCACTAGTGGTGGGCCAAGGTGGTCTGATAACGTGTTATGCGAGTGTGCTCGGGTGTTAGCAGTGTATATTGGGTGTGCTCCAGCCCAATCCCCACGTGTTGCCGCTGTCTTCCACCACAAAACATCCAGCCGCAGGGACTCGGATATATTATCCGAGGACGTTCACTCATCACTATAGGCCACATCTCTGGGGAGTAAATTTGTCATGCCGCATCCATTCCCCCGATTCATCACGCCGCCTCCACCGGACGGTACATGGGGAGGGGGGGATGTGTCCTGTGCCTCTGGCTTGTACTGGGGCAAATTCACCACAGGAGGGGATTTGTCATGCACCTCTGGCCCGTATGGGGGGCAGGGGGGGGAATTCATCACGCTGTGTTAGGACGTCCCTTACGTTGAACGTGGCCAGGGCCTCGCAGACGCTCTTCTCTATGAACTCGTCAGTGATCCTGCGGGACGGATGCTCGTTGAACACGGAGTTCATCAGGGCGATCTTCGCCGCACTTCTCCGTGCTTCTGCTTTAGTTGGACAGAACTAGAGAGAATAAAATCAATGAGAAAAACAGCAAAAGAAGGATTGACAGCGCAGGCGTACATTCAGCCGGTACCTGGAAGCTCCCGAAGCAGCTGCCCCCGGGCAGGGTGACATAGCAGACATAAGGCGGGCTGTTAGACGGCACCATCTCGTACACCACCAGGGCGCCATTCTTCAGCTCCGCCCCCCGCGTCTGCTTCATCTGC
Organism: Ranitomeya imitator; assembly: GCF_032444005.1. Lineage (NCBI taxonomy): Eukaryota > Metazoa > Chordata > Amphibia > Anura > Dendrobatidae > Ranitomeya > Ranitomeya imitator. The sequence continues at coordinate 659,997,701 of NC_091282.1, forward strand.
CAGAATTCCTGCAGCGCCTCCACCACGTTCACTGCACAGAAGATCACATGATGAGGGCCACTGAGGGGACGCTGCGCCCCCCCATACTCATGTCAGGACGGTGTCATGTCTCCATTCAGGAGGCTGCCAGACCCCCCACGCCTCCATTCAGTAGCCCTCCTGCCCCCCCTTCCCTCCATTCAGTAGCCCTCCTGCCCCCCGTTCCCTCCATTCAGTAGCCCTCCTGCCCCCCGTTCCCTCCATTCAGTAGCCCTCCTGCCCCCCCCCCCCCCCCCGTCCCTCCATTCAGGGGCCCTCCTGCCTCTCCCGTCCCTCCATTCAGGGGCCCTCCTGCCCCCCCCCCCCGTCCCTCCATTCAGGGGCCCTCCTGCCCCCCCGTCCCTCCATTCAGGGGCCCTCCTGCCCCCCCCCATCCCTCCACTCAGGGGCCCTCCTGCCCCCCCCCCCCCCCGTCCCTCCATTCAGGGGCCCACCTGCTCCCCCATCCCTCCATTCAGTGGCACTCCTGCCCCCCCGCCCCTCCATTCAGGGGCCCTCCTGCCCCCCCCGTCCCTCCATTCAGGGGCCCTCCTGCCCCCCCCGTCCCTCCATTCAGGGGCCCTCCTGCCCCCTGTCCCTCCATTCAGTAGCCCTCCTGCCCCCTGTCCCTCCATTCAGTAGCCCTCCTGCCCCCCGTCCCTCCATTCAGGGGCCCTCCTGCCCCCCGTCCCTCCATTCAGGGGCCCTCCTGCCCCCCCGTCCCTCCATTCAGGGGCCCTCCTGCCCCCCCGTCCCTCCATTCAGGGCCCTCCTGCCCCCCCGTCCCTCCATTCAGGGCCCTCCTGCCCCCCGTCCCTCCATTCAGGGCCCTCCTGCCCCTCCATTCAGTAGCCCTCCTGCCCCCCCCCCCCCCCCGTCCCTCCATTCAGGGGCCCTCCTGCCCCCGTCCCTCCATTCAGTAGCCCTCCTGCCCCCCCGTCCCTCCATTCAGGGCCCTCCTGCCCCCCCGTCCCTCCATTCAGTAGCCCTCCTGCCCCCCGTCCCTCCATTCAGGGACCCTCCTGCCCCCATCCCTCCATTGAGGGGCCCTCCTGCCCCTCCGTTACTCCATTCAGTGGCCCTCATGCCCCCCCCGTCCCTCCATTCAGTAGCCCCCCTGCCCCCCATCCTTCCATTCAGTAGCCCTCTTGCCCCCCCCAGTCCCTCTATTCAGTAGCCCTCCTGCCCCCCATCAGTCCCTCTATTCAGGGGCCCTCCTGCCCCCCCCCAGTCCCTCTATTCAGTAGCCCTCCTGCCCCCCATCAGTCCCTCTATTCAGGGGCCCTCCTGTCCCCCTCGGTCCCTCTATTCAGGGGCCCTCCTGTCCCCCATCAGTCCCTCTATTCAGGGGCCCTCCTGTCCCCCTCGGTCCCTCTATTCAGGGGCCCTCCTGTCCCCCTCGGTCCCTCTATTCAGGGGCCCTCCTGTCCCCCTCGGTCCCTCTATTCAGGGGCCCTCCTGCCCCCCATCAGTCCCTCTATTCAGGGGCCCTCCTGTCCCCCTCGGTCCCTCTATTCAGGGGCCCTCCTGTCCCCCTCGGTCCCTCTATTCAGTAGCCCTCCTGCCCCCCATCAGTCCCTCTATTCAGGGGCCCTCCTGTCCCCCTCGGTCCCTCTATTCAGTAGCCCTCCTGCCCCCCATCAGTCCCTCTATTCAGGGGCCCTCCTGCCCCCCCATCAGTCCCTCTATTCAGGGGCCCTCCTGTCCCCCTCGGTCCCTCTATTCAGGGGCCCTCCTGTCCCCCATCAGTCCCTCTATTCAGTAGCCCTCCTGCCCCCCATCAGTCCCTCTATTCAGGGGCCCTCCTGTCCCCCATCAGTCCCTCTATTCAGTAGCCCTCCTGCCCCCCATCAGTCCCTCTATTCAGGGGCCCTCCTGTCCCCCATCAGTCCCTCTATTCAGTAGCCCTCCTGCCCCCCATCAGTCCCTCTATTCAGTAGCCCTCCTGCCCCCCATCAGTCCCTCTATTCAGGGGCCCTCCTGTCCCCCATCAGTCCCTCTATTCAGTAGCCCTCCTGCCCCCCATCAGTCCCTCTATTCAGGGGCCCTCCTGTCCCCCATCAGTCCCTCTATTCAGTAGCCCTCCTGCCCCCCATCAGTCCCTCTATTCAGGGGCCCTCCTGTCCCCCTCGGTCCCTCTATTCAGTAGCCCTCCTGCCCCCCATCAGTCCCTCTATTCAGGGGCCCTCCTGCCCCCCCCAGTCCCTCTATTCAGTAGCCCTCCTGCCCCCCATCAGTCCCTCTATTCAGGGGCCCTCCTGTCCCCCTCGGTCCCTCTCTTCAGTAGCCCTCCTGCCCCCCATCAGTCCCTCTATTCAGGGGCCCTCCTGTCCCCCCTCCAGTACTTCCATTCAGGGGCCCTCAGTGACCCCCCTGTATTAGCGGAGCCATTCCTTGGTGATTGCGCCCACCCATACACAGGAGAGCCCCTCCACAGACCCCCGCCGGTTCTCACCTCGCCCGTAGCCCTGGGTGTGTTTGGCGAAGCTCCGCACCACAGCCTCCACCGCCTCCCGCAGCACCGCCGGACTCCCCGCACTACCCGGGATCCCCAGGCCGAGCGGGGGCGGAGGAGCTGAGGCCTGTGATGTGGGGTACGAGCCGCCAGTGACTCCGGGTCTCAGGGAGCGCAGGGAGCCGGTAGACACCCCGGGACCGACCCCCGGCTGTAACCGCTGAGAACGGAGAGACTCCATGGGCGAATAACGGGATTAAGGAGACGGAGCTGTCACTCACACTGACAACCAATCAGCAGCTGGGATCTGCAGAAGGGGCGGAACACCTCAGCGGCATAACGGGACGCACACAGACTATACTGTCACTCACACAAGAAAGGAGGAGGGGCTAAGCACTACTATCCAATCACCTTCCACCTTTGACTGAAGTAGGTTGCGGCCTGATCTAGAACTAACGGGACAGGATGATAATATTACCAATCAGCTATTATGACCGGCAGCCAATGAAACACGACAAAACTAGACGAGGCGGGGTTAGATCATGTAATAAAAAGATTGTGGCTGGGCGGGGCTCAGTGATATTAATTAATCAGACGCTTTCTCATCCCTGCCATTGGGATAATACAAATAAGGTAACAGGAGCGGAAGAACCAATCACATGCCTGATAGCAGACGCAGGCGTATAGAGGTTGTCATAGTGACGCGCAACCCATCCCTTACACTAGTTGTAGGTTGCTAGCTCCGCGCTCTCAGGAAGTTTGGCTCCAGCTGCGCTCCGTCCTGCACCCGGACGTGCGCTCTTGTGATCTTTACACTTTGAGTGTATCTCCGCGGACAGACACACATGGACTCCTGGGTCCGGTTTACCAGCCAGAGTCAGGCCAAGGAGCGGCTCCTCAGGTGACCTCCCCGGCTACTAGTACTGGGCGGAGACTACAGCGTCCAGCATGCCCTGTAGCCAGATAGAACCACAAATACAAGCATGCCTTGTGGGAGATGACCATGGAGGACTATACGGTCCAGCAAAGGATTGGATACAGCTCCGCAGGCGGTACCGCACAGGACAGGTTTGGTTACAGCAGACAGTAGAATACAGGAGAGGATTAGATACAGCAGACCGTTGAATACATGGGAGGATTAGATACAGCAGACCGTAGAATACATGGGAGGATTAGATACAGCAGAGAGTAGAATACAGGAGAGGATTAGATACAGCAGACAGTAGAATACAGGAGAGGATTAGATACAGCAGACAGTAGAATACAGGAGAGGATTAGATACAGCAGACAGTAGCACACAGGAGAGGATTAGATACAGCAGAGAGTAGAATACAGGAGAGGATTAGATACAGCAGACAGTAGAATACAGGAGAGGATTAGATACAGCAGACAGTGGAATACAGGAGAGGATTAGATACAGCAGAGAGTAGAATACAGGAGAGGATTAGATACAGCAGAGAGTAGAATACAGGAGAGGATTAGATACAGCAGACAGTAGAATACAGGAGAGGATTAGATACAGCAGACAGTAGAATACAGGAGAGGATTAGATACAGCAGACAGTAGAATACAGGAGAGGATTAGATACAGCAGACAGTAGAATACAGGAGAGGATTAGATACAGCAGACAGTAGAATACAGGAGAGGATTAGATACAGCAGACAGTAGAACACAGGGGAGGATTAGATACAGCAGAGAGTAGAATACAGGAGAGGATTAGATACAGCAGACAGTAGAATACAGGAGAGGATTAGATACAGCAGACAGTAGAATACAGGGGAGGATTAGATACAGCAGACAGTAGAATACAGGGGAGGATTAGATACAGCAGAGAGTAGAATACAGGAGAGGATTAGATACAGCAGACAGTAGAATACAGGAGAGGATTAGATACAGCAGACAGTAGAATACAGGGGAGGATTAGATACAGCAGACAGTAGAATACAGGAGAGGATTAGATACAGCAGAGAGTAGAATACAGGAGAGGATTAGATACAGCAGACAGTAGAATACAGGAGAGGATTAGATACAGCAGAGAGTAGAATACAGGAGAGGATTAGATACAGCAGACAGTAGAATACAGGAGAGGATTAGATACAGCAGACAGTAGAATACAGGAGAGGATTAGATACAGCAGACCGTAGAATACAGGGGAGGATTAGATACAGCAGAGAGTAGAATACAGGAGAGGATTAGATACAGCAGACAGTAGAATACAGGAGAGGATTAGATACAGCAGACAGTAGAATACAGGAGAGGATTAGATACAGCAGACAGTAGCACACAGGAGAGGATTAGATACAGCAGAGAGTAGAATACAGGAGAGGATTAGATACAGCAGACAGTAGAATACAGGAGAGGATTAGATACAGCAGACAGTGGAATACAGGAGAGGATTAGATACAGCAGAGAGTAGAATACAGGAGAGGATTAGATACAGCAGAGAGTAGAATACAGGAGAGGATTAGATACAGCAGACAGTAGAATACAGGAGAGGATTAGATACAGCAGACAGTAGAATACAGGAGAGGATTAGATACAGCAGACAGTAGAATACAGGAGAGGATTAGATACAGCAGACAGTAGAATACAGGAGAGGATTAGATACAGCAGACAGTAGAATACAGGAGAGGATTAGATACAGCAGACAGTAGAACACAGGGGAGGATTAGATACAGCAGAGAGTAGAATACAGGAGAGGATTAGATACAGCAGACAGTAGAATACAGGAGAGGATTAGATACAGCAGACAGTAGAATACAGGGGAGGATTAGATACAGCAGACAGTAGAATACAGGGGAGGATTAGATACAGCAGAGAGTAGAATACAGGAGAGGATTAGATACAGCAGACAGTAGAATACAGGAGAGGATTAGATACAGCAGACAGTAGAATACAGGGGAGGATTAGATACAGCAGACAGTAGAATACAGGAGAGGATTAGATACAGCAGAGAGTAGAATACAGGAGAGGATTAGATACAGCAGACAGTAGAATACAGGAGAGGATTAGATACAGCAGAGAGTAGAATACAGGAGAGGATTAGATACAGCAGACAGTAGAATACAGGAGAGGATTAGATACAGCAGACAGTAGCACACGGGAGAGGATTAGATACAGCAGACAGTAGAATACGGGGGAGGATTAGATACAGCAGACAGTAGAATACAGGGGAGGATTAGATACAGCAGACAGTAGAATACAGGAGAGGATTAGATACAGCAGACAGTAGAATACAGGGGAGGATTAGATACAGCAGACAGTAGAATACAGGAGAGGATTAGATACAGCAGACAGTAGAATACAGGGGAGGATTAGATACAGCAGACAGTAGAATACAGGGGAGGATTAGATACAGCAGACAGTAGAATACAGGAGAGGATTAGATACAGCAGACAGTAGAATACATGGGAGGATTAGATACAGCAGACAGTAGAATACAGGAGAGGATTAGATACAGCAGAGAGTAGAATACAGGAGAGGATTAGATACAGCAGACAGTAGAATACAGGAGAGGATTAGATACAGCAGACAGTAGAATACAGGGGAGGATTAGATACAGCAGACAGTAGAATACAGGAGAGGATTAGATACAGCAGACAGTAGCACACGGGAGAGGATTAGATACAGCAGACAGTAGAATACAGGGGAGGATTAGATACAGCAGACAGTAGAATACAGGGGAGGATTAGATACAGCAGACAGTAGAATACAGGAGAGGATTAGATACAGCAGACAGTAGAATACAGGGGAGGATTAGATACAGCAGACAGTAGAATACAGGAGAGGATTAGATACAGCAGACAGTAGAATACAGGGGAGGATTAGATACAGCAGACAGTAGAATACAGGAGAGGATTAGATACAGCAGAGAGTAGAATACAGGAGAGGATTAGATACAGCAGACAGTAGAATACAGGAGAGGATTAGATACAGCAGAGAGTAGAATACAGGAGAGGATTAGATACAGCAGACAGTAGAATACAGGGGAGGATTAGATACAGCAGACAGTAGAATACAGGAGAGGATTAGATACAGCAGAGAGTAGAATACAGGAGAGGATTAGATACAGCAGACAGTAGAATACAGGAGAGGATTAGATACAGCAGAGAGTAGAATACAGGAGAGGATTAGATACAGCAGACAGTAGAATACAGGAGAGGATTAGATACAGCAGACAGTAGAATACAGGGGAGGATTAGATACAGCAGACAGTAGAATACAGGAGAGGATTAGATACAGCAGACAGTAGCACACGGGAGAGGATTAGATACAGCAGACAGTAGAATACAGGGGAGGATTAGATACAGCAGACAGTAGAATACAGGGGAGGATTAGATACAGCAGACAGTAGAATACAGGAGAGGATTAGATACAGCAGACAGTAGCACACGGGAGAGGATTAGATACAGCAGACAGTAGAATACAGGGGAGGATTAGATACAGCAGACAGTAGAATACAGGAGAGGATTAGATACAGCAGACAGTAGAATACAGGGGAGGATTAGATACAGCAGACAGTAGAATACAGGAGAGGATTAGATACAGCAGACCGTAGAATACAGGAGAGGATTAGATACAGCAGACAGTAGAACACAGGAGAGGATTAGATACAGCAGACAGTAGAACACAGGGGAGGATTAGATACAGCAGACAGTAGAATACAGGAGAGGATTAGATACAGCAGACAGTAGAATACATGGGAGGATTAGATACAGCAGACAGTAGAACACAGGAGAGGATTAGATACAGCAGACAGTAGAATACAGGGGAGGATTAGATACAGCAGACAGTAGAATACAGGAGAGGATTAGATACAGCAGACCGTAGAATACAGGAGAGGATTAGATACAGCAGACAGTAGAACACAGGGGAGGATTAGATACAGCAGACAGTAGAATACAGGAGAGGATTAGATACAGCAGACAGTAGAATACATGGGAGGATTAGATACAGCAGACCGTAGAATACAGGAGAGGATTAGATACAGCAGACAGTAGAATACATGGGAGGATTAGATACAGCAGACCGTAGAATACAGGAGAGGATTAGATACAGCAGACAGTAGAATACATGGGAGGATTAGATACAGCAGACCGTAGAATACAGGGGAGGATTAGATACAGCAGACAGTAGAATACAGGAGAGGATTAGATACAGCAGACCGTAGAATACAGGAGAGGATTAGATACAGCAGACAGTAGAACACAGGAGAGGATTAGATACAGCAGACAGTAGAATACAGGAGAGGATTAGATACAGCAGACAGTAGAATACATGGGAGGATTAGATACAGCAGACCGTAGAATACAGGAGAGGATTAGATACAGCAGACCGTAGAATACAGGAGAGGATTAGATACAGCAGACCGTAGAATACAGGAGAGGATTAGATACAGCAGACCGTAGAATACAGGAGAGGATTAGATACAGCAGACCGTAGAATACATGGGAGGATTAGATACAGCAGACAGTAGAATACAGGAGAGGATTAGATACAGCAGACAGTAGAATACATGGGAGGATTAGATACAGCAGACAGTAGAATACAGGAGAGGATTAGATACAGCAGACCGTAGAATACAGGAGAGGATTAGATACAGCAGACAGTAGAATACAGGAGAGGATTAGATACAGCAGACAGTAGAATACAGGAGAGGATTAGATACAGCAGACAGTAGAATACATGGGAGGATTAGATACAGCAGACCGTAGAATACAGGAGAGGATTAGATACAGCAGACCGTAGAATACAGGAGAGGATTAGATACAGCAGACCGTAGAATACATGGGAGGATTAGATACAGCAGACAGTAGAATACAGGAGAGGATTAGATACAGCAGACAGTAGAATACATGGGAGGATTAGATACAGCAGACAGTAGAACACAGGAGAGGATTAGATACAGCAGACAGTAGCACACAGGAGAGGATTAGATACAGCAGACAGTAGAATACAGGAGAGGATTAGATACAGCAGACAGTAGCACACGGGAGTGGATTAGATACAGCAGACAGTAGAATACATGGGAGGATTAGATACAGCAGACCGTAGAAAACAGGAGAGGATTAGATACAGCAGACCGTAGAATACAGGAGAGGATTAGATACAGCAGACCGTAGAATACATGGGAGGATTAGATACAGCAGACAGTAGAATACAGGAGAGGATTAGATACAGCAGACAGTAGAATACATGGGAGGATTAGATACAGCAGACAGTAGAATACAGGGGAGGATTAGATACAGCAGACAGTAGAATACAGGGGAGGATTAGATACAGCAGACAGTAGAACACAGGAGAGGATTAGATACAGCAGACAGTAGAATACAGGGGAGGATTAGATACAGCAGACAGTAGAATACAGGAGAGGATTAGATACAGCAGACCGTAGAATACAGGAGAGGATTAGATACAGCAGACAGTAGAACACAGGGGAGGATTAGATACAGCAGACAGTAGAATACAGGAGAGGATTAGATACAGCAGACAGTAGAATACATGGGAGGATTAGATACAGCAGACCGTAGAATACAGGAGAGGATTAGATACAGCAGACAGTAGAATACATGGGAGGATTAGATACAGCAGACCGTAGAATACAGGAGAGGATTAGATACAGCAGACAGTAGAATACATGGGAGGATTAGATACAGCAGACCGTAGAATACAGGGGAGGATTAGATACAGCAGACAGTAGAATACAGGAGAGGATTAGATACAGCAGACCGTAGAATACAGGAGAGGATTAGATACAGCAGACCGTAGAATACAGGAGAGGATTAGATACAGCAGACCGTAGAATACATGGGAGGATTAGATACAGCAGACAGTAGAATACAGGAGAGGATTAGATACAGCAGACCGTAGAATACAGGAGAGGATTAGATACAGCAGACCGTAGAATACAGGAGAGGATTAGATACAGCAGACCGTAGAATACATGGGAGGATTAGATACAGCAGACAGTAGAATACAGGAGAGGATTAGATACAGCAGACAGTAGAATACATGGGAGGATTAGATACAGCAGACAGTAGAACACAGGAGAGGATTAGATACAGCAGACAGTAGCACACAGGAGAGGATTAGATACAGCAGACAGTAGAATACAGGAGAGGATTAGATACAGCAGACAGTAGCACACGGGAGAGGATTAGATACAGCAGACAGTAGAATACATGGGAGGATTAGATACAGCAGACCGTAGAAAACAGGAGAGGATTAGATACAGCAGACCGTAGAATACAGGAGAGGATTAGATACAGCAGACCGTAGAATACATGGGAGGATTAGATACAGCAGACAGTAGAATACAGGAGAGGATTAGATACAGCAGACAGTAGAATACATGGGAGGATTAGATACAGCAGACAGTAGCACACAGGAGAGGATTAGATACAGCAGACAGTAGAACACAGGAGAGGATTAGATACAGCAGACAGTAGAATACAGGAGAGGATTAGATACAGCAGACAGTAGCACACGGGAGAGGATTAGATACAGCAGACAGTAGAACACAGGAGAGGATTAGATACAGCAGACAGTAGAATACATGGGAGGATTAGATACAGCAGACCGTAGAATACATGGGAGGATTAGATACAGCAGACAGTAGAATACATGGGAGGATTAGATACAGCAGACCGTAGAATACAGGAGAGGATTAGATACAGCAGACAGTAGAATACAGGAGAGGATTAGATACAGCAGACCGTAGAATACAGGAGAGGATTAGATACAGCAGACCGTAGAATACATGGGAGGATTAGATACAGCAGACAGTAGAATACAGGAGAGGATTAGATACAGCAGACAGTAGAATACAGGAGAGGATTAGATACAGCAGACAGTAGAATACATGGGAGGATTAGATACAGCAGACAGTAGAATACAGGAGAGGATTAGATACAGCAGACAGTAGAATACAGGAGAGGATTAGATACAGCAGACAGTAGAATACATGGGAGGATTAGATACAGCAGACAGTAGAACACAGGAGAGGATTAGATACAGCAGACAGTAGAATACATGGGAGGATTAGATACAGCAGACAGTAGAATACAGGAGAGGATTAGATACAGCAGACCGTAGAATACATGGGAGGATTAGATACAGCAGACAGTAGAACACAGGAGAGGATTAGATACAGCAGACCGTAGAATACATGGGAGGATTAGATACAGCAGACCGTAGAATACATGGGAGGATTAGATACAGCAGACAGTAGAATACATGGGAGGATTAGATACAGCAGACAGTAGAATACAGGAGAGGATTAGATACAGCAGACAGTAGAATACATGGGAGGATTAGATACAGCAGACCGTAGAATACATGGGAGGATTAGATACAGCAGACCGTAGAATACAGGAGAGGATTAGATACAGCAGACCGTAGAATACATGGGAGGATTAGATACAGCAGACCGTAGAATACATGGGAGGATTAGATACAGCAGACAGTAGAATACAGGAGAGGATTAGATACAGCAGACAGTAGAATACATGGGAGGATTAGATACAGCAGACAGTAGAATACAGGAGAGGATTAGATACAGCAGACCGTAGAATACAGGAGAGGATTAGATACAGCAGACCGTAGAATACATGGGAGGATTAGATACAGCAGACAGTAGAATACAGGAGAGGATTAGATACAGCAGACAGTAGAATACATGGGAGGATTAGATACAGCAGACAGTAGAACACAGGAGAGGATTAGATACAGCAGACAGTAGAACACAGGAGAGGATTAGATACAGCAGACAGTAGAATACAGGAGAGGATTAGATACAGCAGACAGTAGCACACGGGAGAGGATTAGATACAGCAGACAGTAGAACACAGGAGAGGATTAGATACAGCAGACCGTAGAATACATGGGAGGATTAGATACAGCAGACAGTAGAATACATGGGAGGATTAGATACAGCAGACCGTAGAATACAGGAGAGGATTAGATACAGCAGACAGTAGAATACAGGAGAGGATTAGATACAGCAGACCGTAGAATACAGGAGAGGATTAGATACAGCAGACCGTAGAATACATGGGAGGATTAGATACAGCAGACAGTAGAATACAGGAGAGGATTAGATACAGCAGACAGTAGAATACAGGAGAGGATTAGATACAGCAGACAGTAGAATACATGGGAGGATTAGATACAGCAGACAGTAGAATACAGGAGAGGATTAGATACAGCAGACAGTAGAATACAGGAGAGGATTAGATACAGCAGACAGTAGAATACATGGGAGGATTAGATACAGCAGACAGTAGAACACAGGAGAGGATTAGATACAGCAGACAGTAGAATACATGGGAGGATTAGATACAGCAGACAGTAGAATACAGGAGAGGATTAGATACAGCAGACCGTAGAATACATGGGAGGATTAGATACAGCAGACAGTAGAACACAGGAGAGGATTAGATACAGCAGACCGTAGAATACATGGGAGGATTAGATACAGCAGACAGTAGAACACAGGAGAGGATTAGATACAGCAGACCGTAGAATACATGGGAGGATTAGATACAGCAGACCGTAGAATACATGGGAGGATTAGATACAGCAGACAGTAGAATACATGGGAGGATTAGATACAGCAGACAGTAGAATACAGGAGAGGATTAGATACAGCAGACAGTAGAATACATGGGAGGATTAGATACAGCAGACCGTAGAATACATGGGAGGATTAGATACAGCAGACCGTAGAATACAGGAGAGGATTAGATACAGCAGACCGTAGAATACATGGGAGGATTAGATACAGCAGACCGTAGAATACATGGGAGGATTAGATACAGCAGACAGTAGAATACAGGAGAGGATTAGATACAGCAGACCGTAGAATACATGGGAGGATTAGATACAGCAGACCGTAGAATACATGGGAGGATTAGATACAGCAGACAGTAGAATACATGGGAGGATTAGATACAGCAGACAGTAGAATACATGGGAGGATTAGATACAGCAGACAGTAGAATACAGGAGAGGATTAGATACAGCAGACCGTAGAATACATGGGAGGATTAGATACAGCAGACCGTAGAATACAGGAGAGGATTAGATACAGCAGACAGTAGAATACAGGAGAGGATTAGATACAGCAGACCGTAGAATACATGGGAGGATTAGATACAGCAGACAGTAGAATACAGGAGAGGATTAGATACAGCAGACCGTAGAATACAGGAGAGGATTAGATACAGCAGACCGTAGAATACATGGGAGGATTAGATACAGCAGACAGTAGAATACAGGAGAGGATTAGATACAGCAGACAGTAGAATACAGGAGAGGATTAGATACAGCAGACAGTAGAATACATGGGAGGATTAGATACAGCAGACAGTAGAACACAGGAGAGGATTAGATACAGCAGACAGTAGAACACAGGAGAGGATTAGATACAGCAGACAGTAGACTACAGGAGAGGATTAGATACAGCAGACAGTAGCACACGGGAGAGGATTAGATACAGCAGACAGTAGAACACGGGAGAGGATTAGATACAGCAGACAGTAGAATACATGGGAGGATTAGATACAGCAGACCGTAGAATACATGGGAGGATTAGATACAGCAGACAGTAGAATACATGGGAGGATTAGATACAGCAGACCGTAGAATACAGGAGAGGATTAGATACAGCAGACAGTAGAATACAGGAGAGGATTAGATACAGCAGACCGTAGAATACAGGAGAGGATTAGATACAGCAGACCGTAGAATACATGGGAGGATTAGATACAGCAGACAGTAGAATACAGGAGAGGATTAGATACAGCAGACAGTAGAATACAGGAGAGGATTAGATACAGCAGACAGTAGAATACATGAGAGGATTAGATACAGCAGACAGTAGAATACAGGAGAGGATTAGATACAGCAGACAGTAGAATACAGGAGAGGATTAGATACAGCAGACAGTAGAATACATGGGAGGATTAGATACAGCAGACAGTAGAACACAGGAGAGGATTAGATACAGCAGACCGTAGAATACAGGAGAGGATTAGATACAGCAGACAGTAGAATACAGGAGAGGATTAGATACAGCAGACAGTAGAATACAGGAGAGGATTAGATACAGCAGACAGTAGAATACATGGGAGGATTAGATACAGCAGACCGTAGAATACAGGAGAGGATTAGATACAGCAGACCGTAGAATACAGGAGAGGATTAGATACAGCAGACCGTAGAATACATGGGAGGATTAGATACAGCAGACAGTAGAATACAGGAGAGGATTAGATACAGCAGACAGTAGAATACATGGGAGGATTAGATACAGCAGACAGTAGAACACAGGAGAGGATTAGATACAGCAGACAGTAGCACACAGGAGAGGATTAGATACAGCAGACAGTAGAATACAGGAGAGGATTAGATACAGCAGACAGTAGCACACGGGAGTGGATTAGATACAGCAGACAGTAGAATACATGGGAGGATTAGATACAGCAGACCGTAGAAAACAGGAGAGGATTAGATACAGCAGACCGTAGAATACAGGAGAGGATTAGATACAGCAGACCGTAGAATACATGGGAGGATTAGATACAGCAGACAGTAGAATACAGGAGAGGATTAGATACAGCAGACAGTAGAATACATGGGAGGATTAGATACAGCAGACAGTAGAATACAGGGGAGGATTAGATACAGCAGACAGTAGAATACAGGGGAGGATTAGATACAGCAGACAGTAGAACACAGGAGAGGATTAGATACAGCAGACAGTAGAATACAGGGGAGGATTAGATACAGCAGACAGTAGAATACAGGAGAGGATTAGATACAGCAGACCGTAGAATACAGGAGAGGATTAGATACAGCAGACAGTAGAACACAGGGGAGGATTAGATACAGCAGACAGTAGAATACAAGAGAGGATTAGATACAGCAGACAGTAGAATACATGGGAGGATTAGATACAGCAGACCGTAGAATACAGGAGAGGATTAGATACAGCAGACAGTAGAATACATGGGAGGATTAGATACAGCAGACCGTAGAATACAGGAGAGGATTAGATACAGCAGACAGTAGAATACATGGGAGGATTAGATACAGCAGACCGTAGAATACAGGGGAGGATTAGATACAGCAGACAGTAGAATACAGGAGAGGATTAGATACAGCAGACCGTAGAATACAGGAGAGGATTAGATACAGCAGACCGTAGAATACAGGAGAGGATTAGATACAGCAGACCGTAGAATACATGGGAGGATTAGATACAGCAGACAGTAGAATACAGGAGAGGATTAGATACAGCAGACCGTAGAATACAGGAGAGGATTAGATACAGCAGACCGTAGAATACAGGAGAGGATTAGATACAGCAGACCGTAGAATACATGGGAGGATTAGATACAGCAGACAGTAGAATACAGGAGAGGATTAGATACAGCAGACAGTAGAATACATGGGAGGATTAGATACAGCAGACAGTAGAACACAGGAGAGGATTAGATACAGCAGACAGTAGCACACAGGAGAGGATTAGATACAGCAGACAGTAGAATACAGGAGAGGATTAGATACAGCAGACAGTAGCACACGGGAGAGGATTAGATACAGCAGACAGTAGAATACATGGGAGGATTAGATACAGCAGACCGTAGAAAACAGGAGAGGATTAGATACAGCAGACCGTAGAATACAGGAGAGGATTAGATACAGCAGACCGTAGAATACATGGGAGGATTAGATACAGCAGACAGTAGAATACAGGAGAGGATTAGATACAGCAGACAGTAGAATACATGGGAGGATTAGATACAGCAGACAGTAGCACACAGGAGAGGATTAGATACAGCAGACAGTAGAACACAGGAGAGGATTAGATACAGCAGACAGTAGAATACAGGAGAGGATTAGATACAGCAGACAGTAGCACACGGGAGAGGATTAGATACAGCAGACAGTAGAACACAGGAGAGGATTAGATACAGCAGACAGTAGAATACATGGGAGGATTAGATACAGCAGACCGTAGAATACATGGGAGGATTAGATACAGCAGACAGTAGAATACATGGGAGGATTAGATACAGCAGACCGTAGAATACAGGAGAGGATTAGATACAGCAGACAGTAGAATACAGGAGAGGATTAGATACAGCAGACCGTAGAATACAGGAGAGGATTAGATACAGCAGACCGTAGAATACATGGGAGGATTAGATACAGCAGACAGTAGAATACAGGAGAGGATTAGATACAGCAGACAGTAGAATACAGGAGAGGATTAGATACAGCAGACAGTAGAATACATGGGAGGATTAGATACAGCAGACAGTAGAATACAGGAGAGGATTAGATACAGCAGACAGTAGAATACAGGAGAGGATTAGATACAGCAGACAGTAGAATACATGGGAGGATTAGATACAGCAGACAGTAGAACACAGGAGAGGATTAGATACAGCAGACAGTAGAATACATGGGAGGATTAGATACAGCAGACAGTAGAATACAGGAGAGGATTAGATACAGCAGACCGTAGAATACATGGGAGGATTAGATACAGCAGACAGTAGAACACAGGAGAGGATTAGATACAGCAGACCGTAGAATACATGGGAGGATTAGATACAGCAGACCGTAGAATACATGGGAGGATTAGATACAGCAGACAGTAGAATACATGGGAGGATTAGATACAGCAGACAGTAGAATACAGGAGAGGATTAGATACAGCAGACAGTAGAATACATGGGAGGATTAGATACAGCAGACCGTAGAATACATGGGAGGATTAGATACAGCAGACCGTAGAATACAGGAGAGGATTAGATACAGCAGACCGTAGAATACATGGGAGGATTAGATACAGCAGACCGTAGAATACATGGGAGGATTAGATACAGCAGACAGTAGAATACAGGAGAGGATTAGATACAGCAGACAGTAGAATACATGGGAGGATTAGATACAGCAGACAGTAGAATACAGGAGAGGATTAGATACAGCAGACCGTAGAATACAGGAGAGGATTAGATACAGCAGACCGTAGAATACATGGGAGGATTAGATACAGCAGACAGTAGAATACAGGAGAGGATTAGATACAGCAGACAGTAGAATACATGGGAGGATTAGATACAGCAGACAGTAGAACACAGGAGAGGATTAGATACAGCAGACAGTAGAACACAGGAGAGGATTAGATACAGCAGACAGTAGAATACAGGAGAGGATTAGATACAGCAGACAGTAGCACACGGGAGAGGATTAGATACAGCAGACAGTAGAACACAGGAGAGGATTAGATACAGCAGACCGTAGAATACATGGGAGGATTAGATACAGCAGACAGTAGAATACATGGGAGGATTAGATACAGCAGACCGTAGAATACAGGAGAGGATTAGATACAGCAGACAGTAGAATACAGGAGAGGATTAGATACAGCAGACCGTAGAATACAGGAGAGGATTAGATACAGCAGACCGTAGAATACATGGGAGGATTAGATACAGCAGACAGTAGAATACAGGAGAGGATTAGATACAGCAGACAGTAGAATACAGGAGAGGATTAGATACAGCAGACAGTAGAATACATGGGAGGATTAGATACAGCAGACAGTAGAATACAGGAGAGGATTAGATACAGCAGACAGTAGAATACAGGAGAGGATTAGATACAGCAGACAGTAGAATACATGGGAGGATTAGATACAGCAGACAGTAGAACACAGGAGAGGATTAGATACAGCAGACAGTAGAATACATGGGAGGATTAGATACAGCAGACAGTAGAATACAGGAGAGGATTAGATACAGCAGACCGTAGAATACATGGGAGGATTAGATACAGCAGACAGTAGAACACAGGAGAGGATTAGATACAGCAGACCGTAGAATACATGGGAGGATTAGATACAGCAGACAGTAGAACACAGGAGAGGATTAGATACAGCAGACCGTAGAATACATGGGAGGATTAGATACAGCAGACCGTAGAATACATGGGAGGATTAGATACAGCAGACAGTAGAATACATGGGAGGATTAGATACAGCAGACAGTAGAATACAGGAGAGGATTAGATACAGCAGACAGTAGAATACATGGGAGGATTAGATACAGCAGACCGTAGAATACATGGGAGGATTAGATACAGCAGACCGTAGAATACAGGAGAGGATTAGATACAGCAGACCGTAGAATACATGGGAGGATTAGATACAGCAGACCGTAGAATACATGGGAGGATTAGATACAGCAGACAGTAGAATACAGGAGAGGATTAGATACAGCAGACCGTAGAATACATGGGAGGATTAGATACAGCAGACCGTAGAATACATGGGAGGATTAGATACAGCAGACAGTAGAATACATGGGAGGATTAGATACAGCAGACAGTAGAATACATGGGAGGATTAGATACAGCAGACAGTAGAATACAGGAGAGGATTAGATACAGCAGACCGTAGAATACATGGGAGGATTAGATACAGCAGACCGTAGAATACAGGAGAGGATTAGATACAGCAGACAGTAGAATACAGGAGAGGATTAGATACAGCAGACCGTAGAATACATGGGAGGATTAGATACAGCAGACAGTAGAATACAGGAGAGGATTAGATACAGCAGACCGTAGAATACAGGAGAGGATTAGATACAGCAGACCGTAGAATACATGGGAGGATTAGATACAGCAGACAGTAGAATACAGGAGAGGATTAGATACAGCAGACAGTAGAATACAGGAGAGGATTAGATACAGCAGACAGTAGAATACATGGGAGGATTAGATACAGCAGACAGTAGAACACAGGAGAGGATTAGATACAGCAGACAGTAGAACACAGGAGAGGATTAGATACAGCAGACAGTAGAATACAGGAGAGGATTAGATACAGCAGACAGTAGCACACGGGAGAGGATTAGATACAGCAGACAGTAGAACACGGGAGAGGATTAGATACAGCAGACAGTAGAATACATGGGAGGATTAGATACAGCAGACCGTAGAATACATGGGAGGATTAGATACAGCAGACAGTAGAATACATGGGAGGATTAGATACAGCAGACCGTAGAATACAGGAGAGGATTAGATACAGCAGACAGTAGAATACAGGAGAGGATTAGATACAGCAGACCGTAGAATACAGGAGAGGATTAGATACAGCAGACCGTAGAATACATGGGAGGATTAGATACAGCAGACAGTAGAATACAGGAGAGGATTAGATACAGCAGACAGTAGAATACAGGAGAGGATTAGATACAGCAGACAGTAGAATACATGAGAGGATTAGATACAGCAGACAGTAGAATACAGGAGAGGATTAGATACAGCAGACAGTAGAATACAGGAGAGGATTAGATACAGCAGACAGTAGAATACATGGGAGGATTAGATACAGCAGACAGTAGAACACAGGAGAGGATTAGATACAGCAGACAGTAGAATACATGGGAGGATTAGATACAGCAGACAGTAGAATACAGGAGAGGATTAGATACAGCAGACCGTAGAATACATGGGAGGATTAGATACAGCAGACAGTAGAACACAGGAGAGGATTAGATACAGCAGACCGTAGAATACATGGGAGGATTAGATACAGCAGACAGTAGCACACAAGGGAGGATTAGATACAGCAGACAGTAGAATACAGGAGAGGATTAGATACAGCAGACAGTAGAACACAGGAGAGGATTAGATACAGCAGACAGTAGAACACAGGAGAGGATTAGATACAGCAGACAGTAGAATACAGGAGAGGATTAGATACAGCAGACAGTAGAATACAGGAGAGGATTAGATACAGCAGACAGTAGAACACAGGAGAGGATTAGATACAGCAGACAGTAGAACACAGGAGAGGATTAGATACAGCAGACAGTAGAATACAGGAGAGGATTAGATACAGCAGACAGTAGAACACAGGAGAGGATTAGATACAGCAGACAGTAGAACACAGGAGAGGATTAGATACAGCAGACAGTAGAACACAGGAGAGGATTAGATACAGCAGACAGTAGAATACAGGAGAGGATTAGATACAGCAGACAGTAGAATACAGGAGAGGATTAGATACAGCAGACAGTAGAACACAGGAGAGGATTAGATACAGCAGACAGTAGAACACAGGAGAGGATTAGATACAGCAGACAGTAGCACACAAGGGAGGATTAGATACAGCAGACAGTAGAACACAGGAGAGGATTAGATACAGCAGACAGTAGAACACAGGAGAGGATTAGATACAGCAGACAGTAGAATACATGGGAGGATTAGATACAGCAGACAGTAGAATACAGGAGAGGATTAGATACAGCAGACCGTAGAATACATGGGAGGATTAGATACAGCAGACAGTAGAACACAGGAGAGGATTAGATACAGCAGACCGTAGAATACATGGGAGGATTAGATACAGCAGACAGTAGAACACAGGAGAGGATTAGATACAGCAGACCGTAGAATACATGGGAGGATTAGATACAGCAGACCGTAGAATACATGGGAGGATTAGATACAGCAGACAGTAGAATACATGGGAGGATTAGATACAGCAGACAGTAGAATACAGGAGAGGATTAGATACAGCAGACAGTAGAATACATGGGAGGATTAGATACAGCAGACCGTAGAATACATGGGAGGATTAGATACAGCAGACCGTAGAATACAGGAGAGGATTAGATACAGCAGACCGTAGAATACATGGGAGGATTAGATACAGCAGACCGTAGAATACATGGGAGGATTAGATACAGCAGACAGTAGAATACAGGAGAGGATTAGATACAGCAGACCGTAGAATACATGGGAGGATTAGATACAGCAGACCGTAGAATACATGGGAGGATTAGATACAGCAGACAGTAGAATACATGGGAGGATTAGATACAGCAGACAGTAGAATACATGGGAGGATTAGATACAGCAGACAGTAGAATACAGGAGAGGATTAGATACAGCAGACCGTAGAATACATGGGAGGATTAGATACAGCAGACCGTAGAATACAGGAGAGGATTAGATACAGCAGACAGTAGAATACAGGAGAGGATTAGATACAGCAGACCGTAGAATACATGGGAGGATTAGATACAGCAGACAGTAGAATACAGGAGAGGATTAGATACAGCAGACCGTAGAATACAGGAGAGGATTAGATACAGCAGACCGTAGAATACATGGGAGGATTAGATACAGCAGACAGTAGAATACAGGAGAGGATTAGATACAGCAGACAGTAGAATACAGGAGAGGATTAGATACAGCAGACAGTAGAATACATGGGAGGATTAGATACAGCAGACAGTAGAACACAGGAGAGGATTAGATACAGCAGACAGTAGAACACAGGAGAGGATTAGATACAGCAGACAGTAGAATACAGGAGAGGATTAGATACAGCAGACAGTAGCACACGGGAGAGGATTAGATACAGCAGACAGTAGAACACGGGAGAGGATTAGATACAGCAGACAGTAGAATACATGGGAGGATTAGATACAGCAGACCGTAGAATACATGGGAGGATTAGATACAGCAGACAGTAGAATACATGGGAGGATTAGATACAGCAGACCGTAGAATACAGGAGAGGATTAGATACAGCAGACAGTAGAATACAGGAGAGGATTAGATACAGCAGACCGTAGAATACAGGAGAGGATTAGATACAGCAGACCGTAGAATACATGGGAGGATTAGATACAGCAGACAGTAGAATACAGGAGAGGATTAGATACAGCAGACAGTAGAATACAGGAGAGGATTAGATACAGCAGACAGTAGAATACATGAGAGGATTAGATACAGCAGACAGTAGAATACAGGAGAGGATTAGATACAGCAGACAGTAGAATACAGGAGAGGATTAGATACAGCAGACAGTAGAATACATGGGAGGATTAGATACAGCAGACAGTAGAACACAGGAGAGGATTAGATACAGCAGACAGTAGAATACATGGGAGGATTAGATACAGCAGACAGTAGAATACAGGAGAGGATTAGATACAGCAGACCGTAGAATACATGGGAGGATTAGATACAGCAGACAGTAGAACACAGGAGAGGATTAGATACAGCAGACCGTAGAATACATGGGAGGATTAGATACAGCAGACAGTAGCACACAAGGGAGGATTAGATACAGCAGACAGTAGAATACAGGAGAGGATTAGATACAGCAGACAGTAGAACACAGGAGAGGATTAGATACAGCAGACAGTAGAACACAGGAGAGGATTAGATACAGCAGACAGTAGAATACAGGAGAGGATTAGATACAGCAGACAGTAGAATACAGGAGAGGATTAGATACAGCAGACAGTAGAACACAGGAGAGGATTAGATACAGCAGACAGTAGAACACAGGAGAGGATTAGATACAGCAGACAGTAGAATACAGGAGAGGATTAGATACAGCAGACAGTAGAACACAGGAGAGGATTAGATACAGCAGACAGTAGAACACAGGGGAGGATTAGATACAGCAGATAGTAGCACACAGGAGAGGATTAGATACAGCAGACAGTAGCACACAAGGGAGGATTAGATACAGCAGACAGTAGCACACAGGAGAGGATTAGATACAGCAGACAGTAGCACACAAGGGAGGATTAGATTCAGCAGACAGTAGCACACAGGAGAGGATTAGATACAGCAGACAGTAGCACACAGGAGAGGATTAGATACAGCAGACAGTAGCACACAAGGGAGGATTAGATACAGCAGACAGTAGCACACAGGAGAGGATTAGATACAGCAGACAGTAGCACACAGGAGAGGATTAGATACAGCAGACAGTAGCACACGGGAGAGGACTAGATACAGCAGACAGTAGAATACAGGAGAGGATTAGATACAGCAGACAGTAGCACACAGGAGAGGATTAGATACAGCAGACAGTAGCACACAGGAGAGGATTAGATACAGCAGACAGTAGCACACAAGGGAGGATTAGATACAGCAGACAGTAGAACACAGGGGAGGATTAGATACAGCAGACAGTAGCACACAGGGGAGGATTAGATACAGCAGACAGTAGCACACAGGAGAGGATTAGATACAGCAGACAGTAGCACACAAGGGAGGATTAGATACAGCAGACAGTAGAACACAGGAGAGGATTAGATACAGCAGACAGTAGCACACAGGGGAGGATTAGATACAGCAGATAGTAGCACACAGGAGAGGATTAGATACAGCAGACAGTAGCACACAAGGGAGGATTAGATACAGCAGACAGTAGCACACAGGAGAGGATTAGATACAGCAGACAGTAGCACACAAGGGAGGATTAGATACAGCAGACAGTAGCACACAGGAGAGGATTAGATACAGCAGACAGTAGCACACAGGAGAGGATTAGATACAGCAGACAGTAGCACACAGGGGAGGACTATATACAGCAGACAGTAGCACACAGGAGAGGATTAGATACAGCAGACAGTAGCACACAAGGGAGGATTAGATACAGCAGACAGTAGCACACAGGAGAGGATTAGATACAGCAGACAGTAGCACACAAGGGAGGATTAGATACAGCAGACAGTAGAACACAGGAGAGGATTAGATACAGCAGACAGTAGCACACAGAAGAGGATTAGATACAGCAGACAGTAGCACACAAGGGAGGATTAGATACAGCAGACAGTAGAACACAGGAGAGGATTAGATACAGCAGACAGTAGAACACAGGAGAGGATTAGATACAGCAGACAGTAGCACACAAGGGAGGATTAGATACAGCAGACAGTAGAACACAGGAGAGGATTAGATACAGCAGACAGTGGAACACAGGGGAGGATTAGATACAGCAGACAGTAGCACACAGGAGAGGATTAGATACAGCAGACAGTAGAACACAGGAGAGGATTAGATACAGCAGACAGTAGCACACAAGGGAGGATTAGATACAGCAGACAGTAGCACACAGGAGAGGATTAGATACAGCAGACAGTAGCACACAGGAGAGGATTAGATACAGCAGACAGTAGCACACAAGGGAGGATTAGATACAGCAGACAGTAGAACACAGGTGAGGATTAGATACAGCAGACAGTAGCACACAGGGGAGGATTAGATACAGCAGACAGTAGCACACAGGAGAGGATTAGATACAGCAGACAGTAGCACACAAGGGAGGATTAGATACAGCAGACAGTAGCACACAGGAGAGGATTAGATACAGCAGACAGTAGCACACAAGGGAGGATTAGATACAGCAGACAGTAGAACACAGGAGAGGATTAGATACAGCAGACAGTAGCACACAGGAGAGGATTAGGTACAGCAGACAGTAGCACACAAGGGAGGATTAGATACAGCAGACCGTAGAACACAGGAGAGGATTAGATACAGCAGACAGTAGAACACAGGAGAGGATTAGATACAGCAGACAGTAGCACACAAGGGAGGATTAGATACAGCAGACAGTAGAACACAGGAGAGGATTAGATACAGCAGACAGTAGAACACAGGGGAGGATTAGATACAGCAGACAGTAGCACACAAGAGAGGATTAGATACAGCAGACAGTAGCACACGGGAGAGGACTAGATACAGCAGACAGTAGAATACAGGAGAGGATTAGATACAGCAGACAGTAGCACACAGGAGAGGATTAGATACAGCAGACAGTAGCACACAGGAGAGGATTAGATACAGCAGACAGTAGCACACAAGGGAGGATTAGATACAGCAGACAGTAGAACACAGGAGAGGATTAGATACAGCAGACAGTAGCACACAGGGGAGGATTAGATACAGCAGACAGTAGCACACAGGAGAGGATTAGATACAGCAGACAGTAGCACACAGGGGAGGATTAGATACAGCAGACAGTAGCACACAAGGGAGGATTAGATACAGCAGACAGTAGCACACAGGAGAGGATTAGATACAGCAGACAGTAGCACACAAGGGAGGATTAGATACAGCAGACAGTAGCACACAGGAGAGGATTAGATACAGCAGACAGTAGCACACAAGGGAGGATTAGATACAGCAGACAGTAGAACACAGGAGAGGATTAGATACAGCAGACAGTAGCACACAGGGGAGGATTAGATACAGCAGACAGTAGCACACAGGAGAGGATTAGATACAGCAGACAGTAGCACACAAGGGAGGATTAGATACAGCAGACAGTAGCACACAGGAGAGGATTAGATACAGCAGACAGTAGCACACAAGGGAGGATTAGATACAGCAGACAGTAGAACACAGGAGAGGATTAGATACAGCAGACAGTAGCACACAGGAGAGGATTAGGTACAGCAGACAGTAGCACACAAGGGAGGATTAGATACAGCAGACCGTAGAACACAGGAGAGGATTAGATACAGCAGATAGTAGAACACAGGAGAGGATTAGATACAGCAGACAGTAGCACACAAGGGAGGATTAGATACAGCAGACAGTAGAACACAGGAGAGGATTAGATACAGCAGACAGTAGAACACAGGGGAGGATTAGATACAGCAGACAGTAGCACACAGGAGAGGATTAGATACAGCAGACAGTAGCACACGGGAGAGGACTAGATACAGCAGACAGTAGAATACAGGAGAGGATTAGATACAGCAGACAGTAGCACACAGGAGAGGATTAGATACAGCAGACAGTAGCACACAGGAGAGGATTAGATACAGCAGACAGTAGCACACAAGGGAGGATTAGATACAGCAGACAGTAGAACACAGGAGAGGATTAGATACAGCAGACAGTAGCACACAGGGGAGGATTAGATACAGCAGACAGTAGCACACAGGAGAGGATTAGATACAGCAGACAGTAGCACACAAGGGAGGATTAGATACAGCAGACAGTAGCACACAAGGGAGGATTAGATACAGCAGACAGTAGCACACAGGAGAGGATTAGATACAGCAGACAGTAGCACACAAGGGAGGATTAGATACAGCAGACAGTAGCACACAGGAGAGGATTAGATACAGCAGACAGTAGCACACAGGAGAGGATTAGATACAGCAGACAGTAGCACACAAGGGAGGATTAGATACAGCAGACAGTAGAACACAGGAGAGGATTAGATACAGCAGACAGTAGAACACAGGGGAGGATGAGATACAGCAGACAGTAGCACACAGGAGAGGATTAGATACAGCAGACAGCACACAGGAGAGGATTAGATACAGCAGACAGTAGCACACAGGAGAGGATTAGATACAGCAGACAGTAGCACACAAGGGAGGATTAGATACAGCAGACAGTAGAACACAGGAGAGGATTAGATACAGCAGACAGTAGCACACAAGGGAGGATTAGATACAGCAGACAGTAGAACACAGGAGAGGACTAGATACAGCAGACAGTAGCACACAGGGGAGGAATAGATACAGCAGACAGTAGCACACAGGAGAGGATTAGATACAGCAGATAGTAGAACACAGGGGAGGATTAGATACAGCAGACAGTAGCACATGGGAGAGGACTAGATACAGCAGACAGTAGCACACAGGAGAGGACTAGATACAGCAGACAGTAGCACACGGGAGAGGATTAGATACAGCAGACAGTAGCACACGGGAGAGGATTAGATACAGCAGACAGTAGCACACGGGAGAGGATTAGATACAGCAGACAGTAGCACACGGGAGAGGACTAGATACAGCAGACAGTAGCACACAGGAGAGGACTAGATACAGCAGACAGTAGCACACAGGAGAGGACTAGATACAGCAGACAGTAGCACACGGGAGAGGACTAGATACAGCAGACAGTAGCACACAGGAGAGGATTAGATACAGCAGACAGTAGCACACGGGAGAGGATTAGATACAGCAGAGAGTAGCACACAGGAGAGGATTAGATACAGCAGACAGTAGCACAGGGGAGAGGATTAGATACAGCAGACAGTAGCACATGGGAGAGGATTAGATACAGCAGACAGTAGCACACAGGAGAGGATTAGATACAGCAGACAGCAGCACACAGAAGATTAGATACAGCAGATAGTAGCACACAAGACAGGATTAGATACAGTAGACAGTATCACTGGATGGGATTAGATGCGGGTGCGGTTCTCCCTGGTCAGTACACCCGCTCCTTTCTCCACAGTGCTTTGTGATGTCGCAATGTTTGGCTATTTCATCTTTACTCCCAGATCTATGTGCAGAGTCCATGTAGGTGTGAGGTCAGCAGAGGCCATGCAGCCTCAAGTGAGTCTCAGCAGTCTCCTGGTGAGCTGAGCAGGGCATGCTGGGAAGTGTAGTTCCTTAGAGGGGGATTTCTGTCTATGAGGGTGATATTTGTTCTTGCAGTCAGGATGGCGGCCATCCTGGTTGTCACTTCTGGATGTGGTGACACTGTTAGTCCTCCGGATGACATCTTGCAAGTGTCGCCCCTCTCACCCGCACACCCCTGTGTCTTGCAGAGCGGCCCAGTATGCCTGCACATTATTGGGGTACACACTGCAGAAGAATGGGGCCGGTACGGATGTCATTACCACCATCAAACAGCTGGAGGCGCACCTGAGCCTGGGCCGGAAGTGTGAGTACCACCGCCACCCCTGTGTGTCCTCCATCTGCTGCCGCTCAGACCCCCGTATTACAGACACCCTCCTCTATCTGCAGTGTTCAGACTGGGGAACTCTGTGGACGCCCTGGAGTCAGCGAAGCGTGCCATCCACCTGTCAGATGTGGTACTGCGGCTCTGCATCACGGTCAGCCACCTGAACAGAGCCATGTACTTCGCCTGCGATAATATCCTGTGGTTGGGGAAGACCGGACTGTCCAAGAACATGGACCAGGAGAAGTGGAGCCAGCGCTCCTTCAGGTGGGCGATCCTGCATAGGCCTGCTACACCAGCACAGTACTCCACTCACCTCTAGAGCTGCAACCATGTTTCCTATATTCAAGGCACATTTAGAGCTGCATTAGTAACGAGTCGCCTTTATATCTGCTTTCACTGTCTTACGCACCAGTCATCTCCAGAGCTGCATTCACATATTTCATCAGTCGCTTTCCAATCTGCATTCATTATACTCACACTCTTGTCTCCTCCAGAGCTGCACTCACTGTTCATATTGTACATAAAGATCTGGCTGTGAGTGGAGCGCTGGGTCACCTTCTCTTCTCCTCCTCAGGTATTACCTTTTCTCCCTCATCATGAATCTGAGTCGCGATCTCTATGAGATAAAATTATTGATGGAAGTGGAAACTGGTGCGAAACGTTCATCCTCCAAGATGGAGAATGGCACAGTGACCCGGGGTGATCGCCCTCTGCACCACATCCTGGCACTCCAGCTACGTCTTCTGGTGCACGTCCTGCAGGGTAACCCCCCACTCTTGCTGGATCTTGTGAAGAATGCGTGTGACCTCTTCATCCCGCTGGACAAACTGGGACTGTACAAGACCAACCTGGGTGTGGTGGGCCTATGCGGTCTGACCTCCTCCATACTGGGCATCCTCACCATCCTGCACCCCTGGCTGAAGTTGAAGCCCTGATTCTGCATACAGACTTGTCACCTCCCTGACTAGCCACCCTGAAATAGATGCCTCCATAACTAGCCACCCTCTCCCGACCATCCAACTCCTTGACTAGTCGCTATCCCCCCGATTCTCCATCTCCCTAACTGTTCATCTCCCTGGTTAGTTGCTATCCCCCTGACTGTCCGTTTCCCTGACTAGTCGCTATCCTTACCCTGACTGTCCGTTTCCCTGACTAGTCACTATTCCCCCGACTGTCTCTCCCTAACTGTTCATCTCCCTGGCTAGTCACTATCCCCCTGACTGTCCATCTCCCTGACTAGTCGCTATCCCCATGACTGTTTATCTCCCTGACTAGTCGCTACCCCCCTGACTCCTCACTCACTAGTTGCTATTCCCCTGACTCTCCGTCTCCCTGACTAGTCGCTATCCTCCCTTACTGTCCATCTCCCTGACTAGTCGCTATGCCCCTAACTGTCCATCTCCCTGACTAGTCGCTATCCCCCTGACTCTCTGTCTTCCTGACTAGTCACTATCCCCCTGACTGTCCCTCTCCCTGACTAGTCGCTATGCCCCTAACTGTCCGTCTCCCTGACTAGTCGCTATGCCCCTTACTTTCCTTCTCCCTGACTAGTCGCTATCCTCCCTTACTGTCCATCTCCCTGACTAGTCGCTATCCCCCTGACTCTCCGTCTTCCTGACTAGTCGCTATCCCCCTGACTATCCCTCTCCCTGACTCGTCGCTATCCCCCTAACTGTCCGTCTCCCTGACTAGTCGCTATCCCCCTTACTTCTCTTTTCCCTGACTAGTCGCTATCCTCCCTTACTGTCCATCTCCCTGACTAGTCGCTATCCCCCTGACTCTCCCGTCTTCCTGACTAGTCGCTATCCCCCTGACTCTCCGTCTCCTTGACTAGTCGCTATCCCCCTTACTGTCCGTCTCCCTGACTAGTCGCTATCCCCCTAACTGTCCATCTCCCTGACTAGTCACCAACCCCCTGAATGAGAAAAACCGAAAGGTATGAACTGGGAAATAAACTGGTGTGCCTGCAGCATGTAAGCGCATATTCATCCTTGGCCACTGAACAGAAAAAAGCAAAGTCCGAAACACAATGATAAAATACTCTGCAGTAAATAAATAACCAGCATAGTACATGAAAATAATATACGGTACTTAGTTAACATGTATTTTGATAAAAAAAAATGTGAACGCCATCCCACCACTCCACGGTGACCATAGTTGGGACAGTCCTAACTAGTGATGAGCGAATATACCCGTTACTCGAGATTTCTCGAGCATGCTCGGGGGTCCTCCGAGTATTTCTTAGTGCTCGGAGATTTAGTTTTTCTTGCTGCAGCTGAATGATTTACATCTGTTAGCCAGCTTAAGTACATGTGGGGATTCCGTAGCAACCAGGCAACCGCCACATGTACTTATGCTGGATAACAGATGTAAATCATTCAGCTGCGGCAATGAAAACTAAATCTCCGAGCACTAAAAAATACTCGGAGGATGAGAAATCTCGAGTAACGAATATATTCGCTCATCACTAGTCCTATCTCTAATATTAAAACCTTACCGTTTGTCAAGTGCCATGCATGTGGATAAGGCTAGGTTCAGATTGCGTTAGAGCAATCCATTTAGCGCATAGCAATGTCTTTTTCGGGGTCGCGTTTAACGTCCCTGCTAGCGCAGATCCCCGATCTGCGAGAGCGGGGAACGGACCTTGGACGTGACGTTGTCACAAAACAACGGCACATCGCTAGCCCGTGCCGAAAATGGCACGTGCTAGCGATGCGCGTTAACATTGCTGCCAATGGGAGCGCAAAACGGACGCGTTGCACGGCGTTAATTTCGCCGTGCAACACTGTCCGTTAGCGCTGTCCCATTAACGCAATGGGAACCTAGCCTAAGGGCTTAGAAGGGCTGGACCCAGCTAGTGGACACACAGCCATGGGAGATCACATCAATATAATGTCCAGCTTAAAGGATAGGCAGACCACACCTTTATATGCACATATTGCAAACAGACTGAAAAAACCCAAAGGTATGACCTGGCTGGCTCCCTGACTAGTCACAATCCCCCTGGCTGACCGCCTCCCTGACTAGGTCACAATCCCCTTGACTAACTGCCTCCCTGACTAGACACAATCCCCTTGACTGACTGCTTCCATGACTAGTCACAATCCCCCTGACTAGACACAATCCCCCTGAATGACTGCCTCCCTGACTAGACACAATCCCTTTGACTGACTGCCTCCCTGACTAGTCACAATCCCCCTCTGACTGACTGCCTCCCTGACTAGACACAATCCCCTTGACTGACTGCCTCCCTGACTAGACACAATCCCCTTGACTGACTGCCTCACCGACTAGTCACCAATCCCCTGACTGACTGCTTCCATGACTAGTCACAATCTCGCTGACTGACTGCCTCCCTGACTAGTCACAATCCCCCTTACTGACTGCTTCCATGACTAGTCACAATCCCCCTGACTGACTGCCTCCCTGACTTGACACAATCCCCCTGACTGACTGCCTCCCTGACTAGTCACCAATCCCCTGACTGCTTCCCTGACTAGTCACAATCCCCCTGACTGGCTGGCTCCCTGACTAGTCACAATCCCCCTGACTGGCTGGCTCCCTGACTAGTCACAATCCCCCTGACTGACTGCCTCCCTAACCAGACATAATCCCCCTGACTGACTGCCTCCCTGACAAGTCACCAATCCCCTGACTTCTTCCATGACTAGTCACAATCCCCCTGACTGGCCGACTCCCTGACTGACCGCCTCCCTCACTAGTCACAATCCCCCTGACTGACTGCCTCCCTGACTTGTCACAATCCCCCTGACTGACTGCCTCCCTGACTAGTCACCAATCCCGACTGACTGCTTCCATGACTAGTCACAATCTCTCTGACTGACTGACTGCCTCCCTGACTAGTCACAATCCCCCTGACTGACCGCCTCCCTCACTAGTCACAATCCCCCTGACTGACTGCCTCCCTGACTTGTCACAATCCCCCTGACTGACTGCCTCCCTGACTAGTCACCAATCCCGACTGACTGCTTCCATGACTAGTCACAATCTCTCTGACTGACTGCCTCCCTGACTAGTCACAATCCCCCTGACTGGCTGGCTCCCTGACTAGTCGCCTTTCGCCTGACTGGCCAACTTCCTGACTAGGTCACAATCCCCTTGACTAAATGCCTATTTGACTAGACAAAATCTCCCTGACTAGACACAATCCCTTTGACTGACTGCCTCCCTGACTAGTCACAATCCCCCTCTGACTGACTGCCTCCCTGACTAGACACAATCCTCTCTGACTGACTGCCTCCCTGACTAGTCACAATCCCCCTCTGATTGACTGCCTCCCTGACTAGACACAATCCCCTTGACTGACTGCCTCCCTGACTAGTCACAATCCCCGTGACTGGCTATCTCCCTGACTAGTCACAATCCCCCTGACTGACTGCCTCACCGACTAGTTACCAATCCCCTGACTGACTGCTTCCATGACTAGTCACAATCTCTCTGACTGACTGCCTCCCTGACTAGTCACAATCCCCCTGACTGACTGCCTCCTTGACTTGACACAATCCCCCTGACTGACTGCCTCCCGGACTAGATACAATCCTCCTGACTGACTGCCTCCCTGACTAGTGACCAGTCCCCTGACTGACTGCTTCCATGACTAGTCACA
Source organism: Ranitomeya imitator (assembly GCF_032444005.1). Classification (NCBI taxonomy): domain Eukaryota; kingdom Metazoa; phylum Chordata; class Amphibia; order Anura; family Dendrobatidae; genus Ranitomeya; species Ranitomeya imitator. The sequence goes on from NC_091282.1 coordinate 660,029,353, forward strand.
ATCTCTATGACTGACTGCCTCCCTGACTAGTCACAATCCCCCTGACTGGCTGGCTCCCTGACTAGTCACAATCCCCCTGACTGGCTGGCTCCCTGACTAGTCACAATCCCCCTGACTGGCTGACTCCCTGACTAGTCACAATCCCCCTGACTGGCTGACTCCCTGACTAGTCACGATCCCCCTGACTGGCTGACTCCCTGACTAGACACAATCCCCCTGACTGGCTGCCTCCCTGACTAGTCACAATCCCCCTGACTGGCTGACTCCCTGACTAGTCACAATCCCCCCTGACTGACTTCCTCCCCGACTAGACATAATCCCCCTGACTGACTGCCTCCATGACTAGACACCTATCCCCTGACCGCTCCATGACTAGTCACAATCCCTCTGACTGGCCGACTCCCTGACTAGTCACAATCCCCCTGACTGACTGCTTCCATGACTCGTCACAATCCCCCTGACTGCCTCCCTGACTAGTCACCAATCCCCTGACTGCCTCCCTGACTAGTCACAATCCCCCTGACTGACTGCCTCCCTGACTAGTCACAATCCCCCTGACTGACTGCTTCCATGACTAGTCACAATCTCCATGACTGACTGCCTCCCTGACTAGTCAATCCCCCTGACTGGCTGAATCCCTAACTAGACATAATCCCCCTGACTGACTGCCTCCCTGACTTGACACAATCCCCCTGACTGACTGCCTTTCTGACTTGTCACAATCCCCCTGACTGACTGCTTCCATGACTAGTCACAATCCCCCTGACTGACTGCCTCCATGACTAAACACCAATTCCCTGACCGCTTCCATGACTAGTCACAATCCCCCTGACTGGCCGACCCCCTGACTAGTCACAATCCCCCTGACTGACTGCTTCCATGACTAGTCACAATCTCCATGACTGACTGCCTCCCTGACTAGTCAATCCCCCTGACTGGCTGAATCCCTAACTAGACATAATCCCCCTGACTGACTGCCTCCCTGACTTGACACAATCCCCCTGACTGACTGCCTTTCTGACTTGTCACAATCCCCCTGACTGACTGCTTCCATGACTAGTCACAATCCCCCTGACTGACTGCCTCCATGACTAGACACCAATTCCCTGACCGCTTCCATGACTAGTCACAATCCCCCTGACTGGCCGACCCCCTGACTAGTCACAATCCCCCTGACTGACTGCTTCCATGACTAGTCACAATCTCCATGACTGACTGCCTCCCTGACTAGTCAATCCCCCTGACTGGCTGAATCCCTAACTAGATATAATCCCCCTGACTGACTGCCTCCCTGACTTGACACAATCCCCCTGACTGACTGCCTTTCTGACTTGTCACAATCCCCCTGACTGACTGCTTCCATGACTAGTCACAATCCCCCTGACTGACTGCCTCCATGACTAGACACCAATTCCCTGACCGCTTCCATGACTAGTCACAATCCCCCTGACTGGCCGACTCCCTGACTAGTCACAATCCCCCTGACTGACCGCCTCCCTGACTAGTCACAATCCCCCTGACTGACTGCATCCCTGACTTGTCACAATCCCCCTGGCTGACTGCCTCCCTGACTAGACACAATCTCTCGGACTGGCTGGCTCCCTGACTAGTCACAATCCCCCTGAATGGCTGGCTCCGTGACTAGTCACAATCCCCCTGAATGGCTGACTCCCTGACTAGTCACAATCCCCCCTGACTGACTTCCTCCCTGACTAGACATAATCCCCCTGACTGACTGCCTCCCTGACTAGACACCAATCCCCTGACTGCTTCCATGGCTAGTCACAATCCCCCTGACTGACTGCCTCCCTGACTTGTCACAATCCCCCTGACTGACTTCTTCCATGACTAGTCACAATCTCTCTGACTGACTGCCTCCCTGACTAAACACAATCCTCCTGACTGACTGCCTCCCTGACTAGTCACCAATCCTCTGACTGACTGCTTCCCTAACTAGTCACAATCCCCCTGACTGACTGCTTCCATGACTAATCACAATCTCTCTGACTGGCTGCCTCTGTGACTAGTCACAATCCCTCTGACTGGCTGACTCCCTGACTAGACATAATCCCCCTGACTGACTGCCTCCATGACTAGACACCAATTCCCTGACCGCTTCCATGACTAGTCACAATCCCCCTGACTGGCCGACTCCCTGACTAGTCACAATCCCCCTGACTGACTGCCTCCCTGACTTGTCACAATCCCCCTGACTGACTGCTTCCATGACTAGTCACAATCTGACTGACTGCCTCCCTGACTAGACACAATCTTCCTGACTGACTGCCTCCCTGACTAGTCACCAATCCCCTGACTGCTTCTTCCATGACTAGTCACAATTTATCTGACTCCCTGACTAGTCACAATCCCCCTGACTGGCTGGGTCCCTGACTAGTCACAATCCCCCTGAATGGCTGGCTCCCTGACTAGTCACAATCCCCCTAAATGGCTGACTCCCTGACTAGTCACAATCCACCTGACTGCTTCCATGACTAATCACAATCTCTCTGACTGGCTGCCTCTGTGACTAGTCACAATCCCTCTGACTGACTGACTCCCTGACTAGACATAATCCCCCTGACTGACTGCCTCCATGACTAGACACCAATTCCCTGACCGCTTCCATGACTAGTCACAATCCCCCTGACTGGCCGACTCCCTGACTAGTCACAATCCCCCTGACTGACTGCCTCCCTGACTAGTCACAATCCCCCTGAATGGCTGGCTCCCTGACTAGTCACAATCCCCCTAAATGGCTGACTCCCTGACTAGTCACAATCCACCTGACTGCTTCCATGACTAATCACAATCTCTCTGACTGGCTGCCTCTGTAACTAGTCACAATCTCTCTGACTGGCTGCCTCTGTGACTAGTCATAATCCCTCTGACTGACCACCTCCCTGACTAGTCACCATCCCCCTGACCCACCAACTTCCTGACTGGCTGCCTCCCTGAGTAGTCACCATTCCCCTGACTGGCCATCTTCCTGACTAGTCACCTAGTCAGATTGACCATCTAGTCACCCAAACCTCCATCTCTCACCACCTATCTGAGATGTCTACCCCCCTGCGTGACTTACGCAGACTCCTCGGTGCCCTGTAATGGGGGTCACTTGTATCTCTTTGCCGCACTGAATGATAATGGATTGTGATCACTGTAATTCTGCGTGTGATGTCTGTAGGAGCGCGGGACCCTTCATAACATCGTCTCCTGCCCTCCCTGCTGACAACCCACTTTTTTCCTGTTGAGGTGGGTGTCAGCGCTCTCTGCCCTCGCTCCCTGCAGTAACACGACCTGTATATAATGTATGATTGTAATTGTGTAAATAATTTGAAGCCTCAGATTAAAGATTCATCTTTTATAAAAGTGTCCGCACGTCAGTGGCCTCCGCAGTCCTACAACACGGGACATTATTACTTCTGACAACCAGCCTGTATACTGTGTGAGAGGTTGTCGGCCTCACCCCTGGTGATGACAGCACAGATTAGTGACGGGAGGTGTTTTCCCATTTATATAACACTGTCAGGCTTTTGCTTTGGTCACACTTTAGTTCTTCAGATACAGAATTATTCACAGGAAAAGCCAGAGCCGAGAATCACAACACACCCTGCATCGTCTATAACCAGCCGGACAGACAGAGGAGAGCGGAGGCAGGTATACCACCTACATACACCCTGAAATATCCTGCAGATCATTACACCACTGATAACTGCAGCACATCGCTCCTATAACTCCTGTCAGACTGGTTACTGCCCCCACTGGACACCAGAAACTGGATACTAATCCTATACAATGGGTGCTCTACACTAGAGTACTCTACACTACTTACACTGGATACTTAGAGTACTCTACACCAGAGTGATCTCCTCTACACCGGGTACAGTCCTCTACATGGAGTGATCTGTACACCAGAGTGATCTCCTCTACACCGGGTACAGTCCTCTACATGGAGTGATCTGTACACCAGAGTGATCTCCTCTACACCGGGTACAGTCCTCTACATGGAGTGATCTGTACACCAGAGTGATCTCCTCTACTCCGGGTAATGTCCTCTACATGGAGTGATCTGTACACCAGAGTGATCTCCTCTACATGGAGTGATCTGTACACCAGAGTGATCTCCTCTACACCGGGTACTGTCCTCTACATTGAGTGATCTCTTTACCGGGTACTGTCCTCTACACTGGGTACTGTCCTCTACATGGAGTGATCTGTACACCAGAGTGATCTCCTCTACACCGGGTACTGTCCTCTACATTGAGTGATCTCTTTACCGGGTACTGTCCTCTACACTGGGTACTGTCCTCTACATGGAGTGATCTGTACACCAGAGTGATCTCCTCTACACCGGGTACTGTCCTCTACGTTGAGTGATCTCTTTACTGGGTACTGTCGTCTACACTGGGTACTGTCCTCTACATGGAGTGATCTGTACACCAGAGTGATCTCTACACCGGGTACTGTCCTCTACATGGAGTGATCTGTACACCAGAGTGATCTCCTCTACATGGAGTGATCTCTACACCAGGTACAGTCCTCTACATGGAGTGATCTGTACACCAGAGTGATCTCCTACATGGAGTGATCTGTACACCAGAGCGATCTCCTCTACACCAGGTACTGTCCTCTACATGGAGTGATCTGTACACCAGAGTGATCTCTACACCGGGTACTGTCCTCTACATGGAGTGATCTGTACACCAGAGTGATTTCTACATGGAGTGATCTCTACACCGGTTACGATCCTCTACATGGAGTGATCTGTACACCAGAGTGATCTCCTCTACATGGAGTGATCTCTACACCGGTTACAGTCCTCTACATGGAGTGATCTGTACACCAGAGTGATCTCCTCTACATGGAGTGATCTCTACATCGGTTACAGTCCTCTACATGGAGTGATCTGTACACCAGAATGATCTCCTCTACATTGAGTGATCTGCACCGTACACCAGAGTGATCTCCTCTACATTGAGTGATCTGCACTGTACACCAGAGTGATCTCCTCTACATTGGGTACTGTCCTCTACATTGGGTACTGTCCTCTACATGGAGTGATCTCTATACCGGGTACTGTCCTCTACATGGAGTGTTGTTGTTTTTTTTATAATTATGAGATCTTTTCTCTTCTGCAGTTACAAAATTTATTAAGGAAATGACTGAAAGAGGAGAAAACCAAAATGTAAGCAGCAAGCCTATCTATCTATCATCTATCTATCTATCTACAGATCTATCTATTATCTACAAGGGCTTCTCACAAAATTAGAATATCATCAAAAGTTTATTTCAGTTCTTCAATACAAAAAGTGAAACACATTATATAGAGTCATTACAAACAGTGATCTATTTCAAGTGTTTATTTCTGTTACTGTTGATGACTATGGCTTACAGCCAGTGAAAACCCAAAAAGTCATTATCTCAGTAAATTAGAATAACTAACAAAAAACACCTGCAAAGGCTTGGGTTTAAAAAGGTCCCTTAGGCCTCGTTCACACTTCAGTTTTTACAATCTGCACAGGATCCGTCAAAATGTTGAAAAGACGGATCCAGTGCAGATTGTAAAAAACGGGTTCACTGGGTAAGTTTTTTTTACGGACGGGTAAGTTTTTTTTACGGACCCGTCGAGGCTATGTGCACCTGTTGTGTGTGCATCTTCGCAGCGGTTTCTGCCTATGCAGCATTAATTGTAAAAAGATATAATGTTAAACATGATAAAAAAAAAATCTTTTTCAAGCTTGAACAAGGTTCACATCTATTTGAACCAAAACGTTGCTGAGATGGGCTAATAAAAGTAGCTCCTGCTTTTTCACTATGAATAGTGTGCTGCCTCCATTTTTTGGATTCCTAAAATTGAGGTTTGATCTATGCCTGGGGGACTCTGCACCCGTTTTTTCGTCTATCTATCTATCTATCTATCTATCTATCTATCTATCTATCTATCTATCTATCTATCTATCTATCTTCATATCTATCTATTATCTATCTATTTATAGATCTATCTATCTTTATATCTACAGTATTATCTAGCTATCATCTATGTGTCTCCTATTTATCTCTCTCTCTTACATACATGCTGTTATCTAGATCAGCGTGGTCCTGCGGGTTGCTCACTTGCCCCTCTTCCAATCGGCCTCTCAGATCCTGTCGTTTGCATACCAGGATGTGAAGTCTGTGCATCCGCTGGTGGAGTACGTCTGCGATGTTTCGGAGAGAGGGGTGCAAGCAGTGGGTGGAGCTGCCGCTCTCGGGGTATATCCCATTTTAAAGCTTGTGGAACCTCAGCGTAAGTCTGGTGGTATTCTCTTTGATGTGGCCCAGCTGGATTTACCTATGGGCACTGCCCGATTATCAGGTCCATGTTAGTACTGTACAGTTTATTTGGTGGGATGTGGTTGTTCAGCAGTGGGCACATGCTGGTACTAAGGGTATGTGCACACGTCAGGATTTCTAGCAGAGATTTCCTGACAAAAACCGGACATTTCTGCCAGAAATCCGCATGTGTTTTTGCGGTTTTTGATGCGTTTTTTGACACTTTTTTGTGCGTTTTTTCCCAATGCATTATATAGCGGGAAAAACGCAAAAAATCCGCTAAATTAATGAACATGCTGCTTTTTTTACAGCGATGCATTTTTTAGCCCAAACAAGTCTCGTCTGCTTGTTGCCTGTCCTTAGCAGTGGTTTCCTAGCAGCTATTTTACCATGAAGGTCTGCTGCACAAAGTCTCCTCTTAACAGTTGTTGTAGAGATGTGTCTGCTGCTAGAACTCAGTGTGGCATTGACCTGGTCTCTAATCTGAGCTGCTGTTAATCTGCGATTTCTGAGGCTGGTAACTCGGATAAACTTATCCTCAGAAGCAGAGGTGACTATTGGTCTTCCTTTCCTGGAGCAGTCCTCATGTGAGCCAGTTTCTTTGTAGTGCTTGATGGTTTTTGCCACTGCACTTGGGGACAATTTCAAAGTTTTCCCAATTTTTGGGACTGACTGACCTTCATTTCTTAAAGTAATGATGACCACTCGTTTTTCTTTACTTAGCTGCTTTTTTCTTGCCATAATACAAATTCTAACAGTCTATTCAGTAGGACTATCAGCTGTGTATCTACCAGACTTCTGCACAACACAACTGATGGTCCCAACCCCATTTATAAGGCAAGAAATCCCACTTATTAAACCTGACAGTGCACACCTGTGAAGTGAAAACCATTCCCGGTGACTACCTCTTGAAGCTCATCAAGAGAATGCTAAGAGTGTGCAAAGCAAAAGGTGGCTACTTTGAAGAACCTAGAATATAAGACATAATTTCAGTTGTTTCACACTTTTTGTTAAGTATATAATTCCACATGTGTTAATTCATAGTTTTGTTGCCTTCAGTGTGAATGCACAATTTTCATAGTCATGAAAATACAGAAAAATCTTTAAATGAGAAGGTGTGTCCAAACTTTTGGTCTGTACTGTATATCACTGGTGAGAGGTCACTATAGTGATCAGTACTACACCCAGATCACCAGGACATAGAGCGGTGATATCACTGTATATACATCACTGGTGAAAGGTCACTCTAGTGATCAGTACTACACCCAGATCACCAGGACATAGAGCGGTGATATCACTGTATATACATCACTGGTGAGAGGTCACTATAGTAATCAGTACTACACCCAGATCACCAGGATATACAGCAGTGATATCACTGTATATACATCACTGGTGAGAGGTCACTATAGTGATCAGTGCTACACCCAGATCACCAGGATATAGAGCGGTGATATCACTGTATATACATCACTGGTGAGAGGTCACTATAGTGATCAGTACTACACCCAGATCACCAGGATATAGAGCGGTGATATCACTGTATATACATCACTGGGGAGAGGTCACTATAATGATCAGTGCTACACCCAGATCACCAGGATATAGAGCGGTGATATCACTGTATACATCACTGGTGAGAGGTCACTATAGTGATCAGTACTACACCCAGATCACCAGGATATAGAGCGGTGATATCACTGTATATACATCACTGGGGAGAGGTCACTATAGTGATCAGTACTACACCCAGATCACCAGGATATAGAGCGGTGATATCACTGTATACATCACTGGTGAGAGGTCACTATAGTGATCAGTACTACATCCAGATCACCAGGATATAGAGCGGTGATATCACTGTATATACATCACTGGGGAGAGGTCACTATAGTGATCAGTACTACACCCAGATCACCAGGATATAGAGCGGTGATATCACTGTATACATCACTGGTGAGAGGTCACTATAGTGATCAGTACTACATCCAGATCACCAGGATATAGAGCGGTGATATCACTGTATATACATCACTGGGGAGAGGTCACTATAGTGATCAGTACTACACCCAGATCACCAGGATATAGAGCGGTGATATCACTGTATACATCACTGGTGAGAGGTCACTATAGTGATCAGTACTACATCCAGATCACCAGGATATAGAGCGGTGATATCACTGTATATACATCACTGGTGAGGTCACTATAGTGATCAGTACTACACCCAGATCACCAGGATATAGAGCGGAGATATCACTGTATATACATCACTGGTGAGGTCACTATAGTGATCAGTACTACACCCAGATCACCAGATATAGAGCAGTGATATCACTGTATATACATCACTGGTGAGAGGTCACTATAGTGATCAGTACTATACCCAGATCACCAGGATATAGAGCGGTGATATCACTGTATATATATCACTGGTGAGAGGTCACTATAGTGATCAGTACTACACCCAGATCACCAGGACATACAGCAGTGATATCACTGTATATACATCACTGGTGAAAGGTCACTATAGTGATCAGTACTACACCCAGATCACCAGATATAGAGCAGTGATATCACTGTATATACATCACTGGTGAGAGGTCACTATAGTGATCAGTACTACACCCAGATCACCAGGACATACAGCAGTGATATCACTGTATACATCACTGGTGAAAGGTCACTATAGTGATCAGTACTACACCCAGATCACCAGGATATAGAGCGGTGATATCACTGTATATACATCACTGGTGAAACATCACTATAATGATCAGTACTACACCCAGATCACCAGGACATAGAGCTGTGATATCACTGCATATGCATGTTTTTTTCCTGACTAGTTGCGGTGATGAATGGAGCTGCATTACGTGTCGTTGATGAGCTGGAGGATCGTCTCCCTGTGCTTGACCTACCAGCGGATGAGGTAAGATGCCATATTTCTCTTGTATCTTACTATGTACAATCATGCTCCCTACTTTCTATGTGATCACTCTAGATTCTGCCTCCAGGTGTCGCCGACCACACTATGGATGCTGTGCCTGAGTGGGGCCCCTGTAAATAATCTATATGTGAAGCCATCGTCATCCTGGCCTGTACATGTGTCCATTGAACATTGGGATCATTTACCCTCCATCGCGCTCACTGCTAATCTTATAGTGTCATATTATAGGTGGTGGCAGATATCCACATCAAGCTGGTGATGGGTGTGAGCTCGGTGAGGACGCGGGCGATGGCCCGGGCACAGGACATGATAAACAGGACCCAGACTGTGATCAGGGAAGTCTATGAAGTCACTTCTTTAGGTGTGCTCTCTCTGGGGGCCCTCGGGGCCCGGGATGTGGTGAGATTGGGAGCTGAGCTGGTTGTGAACCGCGCAGAAGAATTGGTGGATCTGTACCTCCCGAAACAAGACGAGGAAGGAGACGCACAGGGTAAAATACATCTGTATGTTATGACACTTGTCTCTGGGTGTTTACCCCTCAGCAGTGCAAATAAAGAGGATGAGATGACTGTGACAAGATATAAGTACTATCATCACTCTTTGGGCTTGTTAAAGGGTCGATATTGACTTTTAGGATTGCTACCCCAATAGGAGGCACTGGAGTTCAAGTTCTCCTCTTCTCTGAAGAGATAATTTGTATATATAATTTCCCAGAGGAGCAATGCATGGCCAATAAGTCTCCTTACATGAGCTCGGCACTCTGCACAAGGAGAGACGTTACGTCTAATCCTATCCTGTGTGATACTGTCAGCAGAGCTGCGGTCACTGGGTGCAGTACCCGGTCTTGCCCAGTAGTTGGCGATAAAGGTCGTGCCCAGCAGTTGTTGATAAACTCTCACTCCTCACATGTACAGGTTATGATGACTAGAGAACAATGTGTACTCTGCAATCTCTGGTGACATGGACATGTCTATGCTGGGAGTTGTTGTTGCAGAGTAAATGACAAGTCATAGATGGCAGATCACTGGCTTATCATAAAATTTGCACATGTACCCCAGTTATCAAATTATATCAGTGATATCATTACTAGGGGTGGGGTTGACAACTTTTTACACAGGGTATACAGGCTGGTTGTCAGCATTTATATTTTTGCAGGACTGGGGAGCGGCGGTATTGAAGAGGCGGGTGAGGAGTCGGAGTCTGGCTCGGTGTCTCGTCTCTGGATGCTGGGTGGTGTTGTTCTCACACGCTGTGTCAGTAGACTGTTCTCCTCCCTGGATCAGGTCTTCTCGTTCCTCCATGTTGGCCTCCATCTGCTCTCTGGTTTCCTTACCCAGGTAAGGTCCATACATAGAGCTCTGGTCTCACATCTAAGGGTAAGGGTATGCTGGGACATGTCGTTAGACAGCGCTCGAATCATCCATGCAGTGATGGCACCCCCTCAGGTGACATAGTGACTACACGGAGGACACATTATCTCCTCTGCATCCTCCATACTCAGACACATGTATTTCTGTCACAATAAACTCAATTTAGAGAATATATTTAGCCAGGAGCGATGGAGGCATCGATCCGTCCTCCCGCCACATCCCCACCGCCCAGATAATGTCCTGTGGAGGAACCAGTGGCCCCAGCGCCTGATACCGCGTGTACAGAGTACTGATGACAGAGGAGATTGTGAGCACCTCAGGCGAGAGAGGATGGCACATTACAGATTGCACATATACACAGCTCTGGCATCAAATCCCTGTCATGGGCAGCCCAATCTCCAGACCTGAACCCCATTGAAAACCTCTGGAATGTAATCAGGAGGATGATGGATAGTCACACGCCATCAAACAAAGAAGAACTGCTTAAATGTTTGTGCCAGAAGCAGCGAGAAAGACTGGTGGAAAGCATGCCAAGACGCATGAAAGCTGTGATTAATAATCATGGTTATTCAATTGATTCCTGAACTCTTCCTGAGTTAAAACATTAGTATTGTTGCCCACCTGTGCCATATGCCATGACTTATCACCTGTACTATAACAGTACCCGAACATAGTCCTGTGTCCACCCAGGAACATGCTCCTAGTGAGGCCCACTAGTGTTCCCACACAGTACTGTACCCCCCACACACAGTACGGTACCCACAGTCCCCCCCCACACACACACACTACAGTACCCCCCCAGTCCCCCCACACACACAGTATGGTACCCCACAGTCCCCCCACACACACACACAGTACGGTACCCACAGTCCCCCCCCACACACACTACAGTACCCCACAGTCCCCCCACACACACAGTACGGTACCCCACAGTCCCCCCACACACACACAGTACGGTACCCCACAGTCCCCCCCAAGCACAGTACGGTACCCCACAGTCCCCCCACACACACACAGTACGGTACCCTACAGTCCCCCCCAAACACAGTACGGTACCCCACAGTCCCCACACACAGTATGGTACCCCACAGTCCCCCCCCAACACAGTACGGTACCCCACAGTCCCCCCCCCCCCACAGTACGGTACCCCACAGTCCCCCCACACACACACATAGTACGGCACCCCACAGTCTAATTCTACTTGATACTGTCTGCTGAGTCATGTATTTAATCCTTTAGGCTATGTGCACATGTTGCGGATTTTGCTGTGGATCCGCAGCGTTTACGCAGCTGCGGATCCGCAGCAGTTTCTCATGAGTTTACAGTACAATGTAAACTTATGGGAAACCAAAAACGCTGTGCCCATGCTGCGGAAAAAGCCGCGCGGAAACGCAGCAAATTATTTTCCGCAGCATGTCAATTCTTTGTGCGGAATCCGCAGCTGTTTTCCATCTGCTCCAATAGAAAACTGCAGATGGAAAACCGCAGCAGAATCCGCATTAAAAACCGCGATAAACCCGCAGTAAAAACTGCAGCGGTTTTGCACTGCGGATTTATCAAATCCGCTGCGGAAAAATCTGCAGCGGATTTTTCTACGTGTGCACATAGCCTTACGATACTGCCTGCTAAAGGTACCATCACACTCAGCAACTTTGCAAAGAGAACGACAACGATCCGTGACGTGGCAGCGTCCTGGATAGCGATCTCGTTGTGTTTGACACGCAGCAGCGATCAGGATCCCGCTGTACCATCGCTGGTCGGAGCTAGAATTCCAGAACTTTATTTGGTCGTCAGGTCGGCGTGTATCGTCATGTTTGACATCAAAAGCAACGACGCCAGCAACGAGCATAGGGCCCCTAGATGTGTGTCGGATCGGTACACTCCGGCTGTTTGACATGGAGCTAACAACCAGCAAGAACGAGAAGTGAGTCGCCGTTACGTCACTGGATCGCTCCTGCATCGTTCTGCTGTTGCCGGTGTTTGATGTCTCTACAGCGACCTAAACAGCGACGCTCCAGCGATCGGCTCGTTGTCTATATCGCTGCAGCATCGCTGAGTGTGACGGTACCTTAAGCCATGTATCTAATCCTATGATGTCTGACACAATCTTTTTTGGTACGGTGATGTTGGTTCGGATGCATGGTAGCTCAGCAGAGTGGTACGTGCAGTCGGCAGTGTCGCCTCCTGTGCAGGGCCTTGATTATAATCCCTGGGGTGGGGATCGGTTGGCCAGGCCTGGGAATAATGCTAGTAATTCCCTGCAGTCCCATGTAAGGACACAGATCGTCCTCCTACGAATCCTTCGCCTCAGAGCCACTTTCTCAAAGTTAAAAAAAACCCCTGAAAATATGAAACTGCATCATGGGAAATATCATCCCTCCTCGGAGACATGATGGGGGTGGTAGTGCTGCGATTTAGGGTGTGGAGGACTCTGTGGTTTGGTTCCTCTTTGGCCTCGATCTTTCCCAGTAATTAGTTGTCTCTCTCCCTGAGAGCAGAGGCCGATGTGGCACACTGTCCAGACGCCATTGGGTTAATGATATATGTTGTGATATATTAGCATACATCATTGTATTAGTGAATACTGATACTTTCCAATAATTCTCCTCTGTTTCTCCTGGACATGGATAAAGTAAGTGTTGGCTGTCATTTACAATTCCCTTTATCAGTTGGGATGGTTCCTACATGCTGACGGTCTCCGGTCAGTGCTTGCTGTCCCCTGTACACTCAGAAGTCCGTTTCTTCCTGCATTTCCAGGAGGAGTAATAGGGGAATGATAGAAAGATTTAAGAAAAGCTACAACTGTTTAGTAACTGGGCCATGTCCTGAGAGGTGCCATCTACGCCGGCGGCCAGCACCTGTCACCTCTGCCGCTCCTGTCCCTCTGCCGCTCCTGTCCCTCTGCCGCTCCTGTCACCTCTGCCACACCTGTCCCTCTGCCGCTCCTGTCCCTCTGCCGCTCCTGTCACCTCTGCCGCTCCTGTCCCTCTGCCGCTCCTGTCCCTCTGCCGCTCCTGTCACCTCTGCCGCTCCTGTCCCTCTGCCGCTCCTGTCCCTCTGCCGCTCCTGTCACCTCTGCCGCTCCTGTCACCTCTGCCGCTCCTGCCACCTCTGCCGCACCTGTCACCTCTGCCGCTCCTGTCCCTCTGCCGCTCCTGTCACCTCTGCCGCTCCTGTCACGTCTGCCACACCTGTCCCTCTGCCGCTCCTGTCCCTCTGCCGCTCCTGTCACCTCTGCCGCTCCTGTCCCTCTGCCGCTCCTGTCACCTCTACCGCTCCTGTCCCTCTGCCGCTCCTGTCCCTCTGCCGCTCCTGTCACCTCTGCCGCTCCTGTCCCTCTGCCGCTCCTGTCCCTCTGCCGCTCCTGTCACCTCTGCCGCTCCTGTCCCTCTGCCGCTCCTGTCCCTCTGCCGCTCCTGTCACCTCTGCCGCTCCTGTCACCTCTGCCGCTCCTGCCACCTCTGCCGCACCTGTCACCTCTGCCGCTCCTGTCCCTCTGCCGCTCCTGTCACCTCTGCCGCTCCTGTCACGTCTGCCACACCTGTCCCTCTGCCGCTCCTGTCCCTCTGCCGCTCCTGTCACCTCTGCCGCTCCTGTCCCTCTGCCGCTCCTGTCACCTCTGCCGCTCCTGTCCCTCTGCCGCTCCTGTCCCTCTGCCGCTCCTGTCCCTCTGCCGCTCCTGTCACCTCTGCCGCTCCTGTCCCTCTGCCGCTCCTGTCCCTCTGCCGCTCCTGAGACCTCTGCCGCTCCTGTCACCTCTGCCGCACCTGTCACCTCTGCCGCTCCTGTCACCTCTGCCGCACCTGTCACCTCTGCCGCTCCTGTCACCTCTGCCGCACCTGTCACCTCTGCCGCTCCTGTCACCTCTGCCGCTCCTGTCCCTCTGCCGCTCCTGTCACCTCTGCCGCTCCTGTCCCTCTGCCGCTCCTGTCCCTCTGCCGCTCCTGAGACCTCTGCCGCTCCTGTCACCTCTGCCGCACCTGTCACCTCTGCCGCTCCTGTCACCTCTGCCGCACCTGTCACCTCTGCCGCTCCTGTCACCTCTGCCGCACCTGTCACCTCTGCCGCTCCTGTCACCTCTGCCGCTCCTGTCCCTCTGCCGCTCCTGTCACCTCTGCCGCACCTGTCACCTCTGCCGCTCCTGCCCCTCTGCCGCTCCTGCCCCTCTGCTTACCATGAGGCTCGCCGCCCCCCAATAGTACGTGACCGTGTCCTCGCACATCACACATGGCCGCCGGCTCGGGATTTCTTGTTCCCACAGGATTGAATTATCGGAGCTGTAATGTAATAAGCTGATAATATACAGAAACTGTAATTGTATTACCCCAGGATGGGCGTCTGCAGGGACACCAGAGCCCACACTGACCCCCACACTCCGAGGTGCGGGATCCCCAGTGTGTGCATGTCGCAGCCTATGCCTCCCTCCCCCACCCCCGTATTTTTACCATATGCTTTGGCAATGCTAACATGTACTTAGTCCTGCCAATAAAGCTCAATTGAATTGAATTGAATTGAATTGAGATGTCTGCACCATCTCCTCGTGTTCAGCAACCTCCTGAAATAGCCCAGCAATGGCAGTCACACGTATCTCCAGCGCCTCACCGTCCTCCCACAGGGACACACGATGAAGTGCGAGGGTCCGCACGTGACGCCAACACAGTGCCATTGTCTGCCTCATACACACTCATCTCTGTGGTGCCGGAAGGGTTAACTGTCATTACATAACTACTGCATACTGCTGTATACCCATCACCCCATGTACCCCAACATATACGGGGGGCAGTACAGGGAGATGGAAACAAGGGGCATCGGATACTGACACTGGGGTACAGGATAATGATACTGACACTGGGATACGGGATAATGACGCTGACACTCAGGATACAGGATAATAACACTGACACTCGGGGTATACGATAATGATACTGACACTCGGGGTACGGGATAATGACGCTGACAATCGGGGTACGGGATAATGACGCTGACACTCTGGGTACAGGATAATAACACTGACACTCGGGGTATACGATAATGACACTGACACTCGGGGTACGGGATAATGATACTGACACTCGGGGTACGGGATAATGACGCTGACACTCTGGGTACAGGATAATAACACTGACACTCGGGGTATACGATAATGACACTGACACTCAGGGTACAGGATAATGACGCTGACACTCGGGGTACAGGATAATGACGCTGACACTCGGGGTATACGATAATGACACTGACACTCAGGGTACAGGATAATGACGCTGACACTCAGGGTACAGGATAATAACGCTGACACTCGGGGTATACGATAATGACACTGACACTCAGGGTACAGGATAATGATGCTGACACTCGGGGTATACGATAATGACACTGACACTCAGGGTACAGGATAATAACACTGACACTCGGGGTATACGATAATGACACTGACACTCGGGGTACAGGATAATGATGCTGACACTTGGGGTACAGGATAATGACACTGACACTGGGGGTACAGGATAATGACACTGACACTAGGGGTGCACGATAATGACACTGACACTCAGGGTACAGGATAATGACGCTGACACTAGAGGTGCACGATAATGACACTGACACTCGGGGTACAGGATAATGACGCTGACACTCGGGGTACAGGATAATGATGCTGACACTAGGGGTGCATGATAATGACACTGACACTCAGGGTACAGGATAATGACGCTGACACTCGGGGTACAGGATAATGACACTGACACTCGGGGTATGCGATAATGACACTGACACTCAGGGTACAGGATAATGACGCTGACACTCAGGGTACAGGATAATGAACGCTGACACTCGGGGTACAGGATAATGACGCTGACACTCGGGGTACAGGATAATGACACTGACACTCAGGGTACAGGATAATGACGCTGACACTCAGGGTACAGGATAATGAACGCTGACACTCGGGGTACAGGATAATGACGCTGACACTCAGGGTACAGGATAATGACGCTGACACTAGGGGTACAGGATAATGACGCTGACACTCAGGGTACAGGATAATGACGCTGACACTCGGGGTACAGGATAATGACGCTGACACTCAGGGTACAGGATAATGACGCTGACACTCGGGGTACAGGATAATGACGCTGACACTCAGGGTACAGGATAATGACGCTGACACTCAGGGTACAGGATAATGACGCTGACACTCAGGGTACAGGATAATGATGCTGACACTAGATGTGCACGATAATGACACTGACACTTGGGGTACAGGATAATGACGCTGACACTCGGGGTACAGGATAATGATGCTGACACTAGGGGTGCACGATAATGACACTGACACTCAGGGTACAGGATAATGACGCTGACACTCGGGGTACAGGATAATGACGCTGACACTCGGGGTACAGGATAATGATGCTGACACTAGGGGTGCACGATAATGACACTGACACTCAGGGTACAGGATAATGACGCTGACACTCAGGGTACAGGATAATGACGCTGACACTCAGGGTACAGGATAATGACGCTGACATTCAGGGTACAGGATAATGACGCTGACATTCAGGGTACCTTGCTCTAAATCTTGAGGTGCCATGCTATTATACGCCCCAGTCTGTGTGGACGACGTTCCTGATCTCTATTTCTGAGTTATCATGGTGGCAAGTGGCTGTAAGATCTAATGTGTGGTATGATCCCTGGTGGTCCAGTGGTCTAATGATCTCCAGTTTTTTTATTGTCTCAGGTATGGTCCATGGTGATTCAGTATGCTGATGATCTCCAGTTTACTTACTGCCTCCGTTATGATCCCAGGTGGTCCCGTACTTTAATATTTAGTTTCCCTATAATCTGCAATATGATCCCTGGTGGTCCACTAGTCTGACCTCTAGTTTCTTTATGATATGTGGCATAATCAATGCTGATGCACTAGCCTGATAGATGATCTTGATCATCAGCGATCTCCTGAGATCACTGACCGTATGTGAAAGTATGTCATGAATATGATAGTAAATAGTGGACACATCATGAGTGTCTTCTAAGTCTCTGGTAATTGTGTCAGTGAAGCACGTGGATGAGAGCCTGACACATTGTATGAGACGTGTTCCCATCATTCACTCATTATCTGATGACTCGAGGCCTCGACATTACCAACCAAATTTGAAATATTATTATGGCCGAGCTGAACTGTCACCACTACATGGAGGCCTGTGAGAGTGGACCCGAGGCTGATCAGGGGCCCTCTACACTGAACATGCATCTCACAGCCTTCTGGGAAGGGGTCACTAAGTTATGGAGTCTCATCAGCTGAGTTATAGTACTTCTACCTCACTGCCTGCTCTTTGCACCCTAATATACAAATAATACTCCACACCACAAGTCTCAAACTCATCCTCTGTGACCAAATTACCTCCCGTGGAGGAAGGTGGCGGGAGGGCAGGTCAATCATACACACAGCAAATTCCTGCCTGGTTAAATATTCACCAAAAGTTTGTACGGAAAACTACAAAGATCATGGCGGGAGGTACGGTACATTTCCAGTGATGTCACCGCTGATCCCTATTGATGGATAGGAGGCATTCTCAGTGATGTCACTGCTGATCTCTAGTGATGGATTGGAGGCATTCTCAGTGATGTCACCGCTGATCTCTAGTGATGGATAGGAGGCATTCTCAGTGATGTCACCGCTGATCTCTAGTGATGGATAGGAGGCATTCTCAGTGATGTCACCTCTGATCTCTAGTGATGGATAGGAGGCATTGTCAGTGATGTCACCGCTGATCTCTAGTGATGGATAGGAGGCATTCTCAGTGATGTCACCGCTGATCTCTAGTGATGGATAGGAGGCATTCTCAGTGATGTCACTGCTGATCTCTAGGGATGGATTGGAGGCATTCTCAGTGATGTCACCGCTGATCTCTAGTGATGGATAGGAGGCATTCTCAGTGATGTCACCGCTGATCTCTAGTGATGGATAGGAGGCATTCTCAGTGATGTCACTGCTGATCTCTAGTGATGGATAGGAGGCATTCTCAGTGATGTCACCTCTGATCTCTAGTGATGGATAGGAGGCATTCTCAGTGATGTCACCGCTGATCTCTAGTGATGGATAGGTGGCATTCTCAGTGATGTCACCTCTGATCTCTAGTGATGGATAAGAGGCATTCTCAGTGATGTCACCGCTGATCTCTAGTGATGGATAGGAGGCATTCTCAGCGATGTCACCTCTGATCTCTAGTGATGGATAGGAGACATTCTCAGTGATGTCACTGCTGATCTCTAGTGATGGATAGGAGGCATTCTCAGTGATGTCACCGCTGATCTCTAGTGATGGATAGGAGGCATTCTCAGTGATGTCACCGCTGATCTCTAGTGATGGATAGGTGGCATTCTCAGTGATGTCACCTCTGATCTCTAGTGATGGATAGGAGGCATTCTCACTGATGTCACCGCTGATCTCTAGTGATGGATAGGAGGCATTCTCACTGATGTCACCGCTGATCTCTAGTGATGGATAGGAGGCATTCTCAGTGATGTCACCTCTGATCTCTAGTGATGGATAGGAGGCATTCTCAGTGATGTCACCTCTGATCTCTAGTGATGGATTGGAGGCATTCTCACTGATGTCACCGCTGATCTCTAGTGATGGATAGGAGGCATTCTCAGTGATGTCACCTCTGATCTCTAGTGATGGATTGGAGGCATTCTCACTGATGTCACCGCTGATCTCTAGTGATGGATAGGAGGCATTCTCAGTGATGTCACCGCTGATCTCTAGTGATGGATAGGAGGCATTCTCAGTGATGTCACCTCTGATCTCTAGTGATGGATTGGAGGCATTCTCACTGATGTCACCGCTGATCTCTAGTGATGGATAGGAGGCATTCTCAGTGATGTCACCGCTGATCTCTAGTGATGGATAGGAGGCATTCTCAGTGATGTCACTGCTGATTTCTAGTGATGGATAGGAGGCATTCTCAGTGATGTCACCGCTGATCTCTAGTGATGGATAGGAGGCATTCTCAGTGATGTCACTGCTGATCTCTAGTGATGGATAGGAGGCATTCTCAGTGATGTCACCTCTGATCTCTAGTGATGGATAGGAGGCATTCTCAGTGATGTCACCTCTGATCTCTAGTGATGGATAGGCGGCATTCTCAGTGATGTCACTGCTGATCTCTAGTGATGGATAGGAGGCATTCTCAGTGATGTCACTGCTGATCTCTAGTGATGGATAGGAGGCATTCTCAGTGATGTCACTGCTGATCTCTAGTGATGGATAGGAGGAATTCTCAGTGATGTCACTGCTGATCTCTAGTGATGGATAGGAGGCATTCTCAGTGATGTCACTGCTGATCTCTAGTGATGGATAGGAGGCATTCTCAGTGATGTCACTGCTGATCTCTAGTGATGGATAGGAGGAATTCTCAGTGATGTCACTGCTGATCTCTAGTGATGGATAGGAGGAATTCTCAGTGATGTCACTGCTGATCTCTAGTGATGGATAGGAGGCATTCTCAGTGATGTCACTGCTGATCTCTAGTGATGGATAGGAGGCATTCTCAGTGATGTCACCTCTGATCTCTAGTGATGGATAGGAGGCATTCTCAGTGATGTCACCTCTGATCTCTAGTGATGGATAGGCGGCATTCTCAGTGATGTCACTGCTGATCTCTAGTGATGGATAGGAGGCATTCTCAGTGATGTCACTGCTGATCTCTAGTGATGGATAGGAGGCATTCTCAGTGATGTCACCGCTGATCTCTAGTGATGGATAGGAGGCATTCTCAGTGATGTCACCTCTGATCTCTAGTGATGGATAGGAGGCATTGTCAGTGATGTCACCGCTGATCTCTAGTGATGGATAGGAGGCATTCTCAGTGATGTCACCGCTGATCTCTAGTGATGGATAGGAGGCATTCTCAGTGATGTCACTGCTGATCTCTAGGGATGGATTGGAGGCATTCTCAGTGATGTCACCGCTGATCTCTAGTGATGGATAGGAGGCATTCTCAGTGATGTCACCGCTGATCTCTAGTGATGGATAGGAGGCATTCTCAGTGATGTCACTGCTGATCTCTAGTGATGGATAGGAGGCATTCTCAGTGATGTCACCTCTGATCTCTAGTGATGGATAGGAGGCATTCTCAGTGATGTCACCGCTGATCTCTAGTGATGGATAGGTGGCATTCTCAGTGATGTCACCTCTGATCTCTAGTGATGGATAAGAGGCATTCTCAGTGATGTCACCGCTGATCTCTAGTGATGGATAGGAGGCATTCTCAGCGATGTCACCTCTGATCTCTAGTGATGGATAGGAGACATTCTCAGTGATGTCACTGCTGATCTCTAGTGATGGATAGGAGGCATTCTCAGTGATGTCACCGCTGATCTCTAGTGATGGATAGGAGGCATTCTCAGTGATGTCACCGCTGATCTCTAGTGATGGATAGGTGGCATTCTCAGTGATGTCACCTCTGATCTCTAGTGATGGATAGGAGGCATTCTCACTGATGTCACCGCTGATCTCTAGTGATGGATAGGAGGCATTCTCACTGATGTCACCGCTGATCTCTAGTGATGGATAGGAGGCATTCTCAGTGATGTCACCTCTGATCTCTAGTGATGGATAGGAGGCATTCTCAGTGATGTCACCTCTGATCTCTAGTGATGGATTGGAGGCATTCTCACTGATGTCACCGCTGATCTCTAGTGATGGATAGGAGGCATTCTCAGTGATGTCACCTCTGATCTCTAGTGATGGATTGGAGGCATTCTCACTGATGTCACCGCTGATCTCTAGTGATGGATAGGAGGCATTCTCAGTGATGTCACCGCTGATCTCTAGTGATGGATAGGAGGCATTCTCAGTGATGTCACCTCTGATCTCTAGTGATGGATTGGAGGCATTCTCACTGATGTCACCGCTGATCTCTAGTGATGGATAGGAGGCATTCTCAGTGATGTCACCGCTGATCTCTAGTGATGGATAGGAGGCATTCTCAGTGATGTCACTGCTGATTTCTAGTGATGGATAGGAGGCATTCTCAGTGATGTCACCGCTGATCTCTAGTGATGGATAGGAGGCATTCTCAGTGATGTCACTGCTGATCTCTAGTGATGGATAGGAGGCATTCTCAGTGATGTCACCTCTGATCTCTAGTGATGGATAGGAGGCATTCTCAGTGATGTCACCTCTGATCTCTAGTGATGGATAGGCGGCATTCTCAGTGATGTCACTGCTGATCTCTAGTGATGGATAGGAGGCATTCTCAGTGATGTCACTGCTGATCTCTAGTGATGGATAGGAGGCATTCTCAGTGATGTCACTGCTGATCTCTAGTGATGGATAGGAGGAATTCTCAGTGATGTCACTGCTGATCTCTAGTGATGGATAGGAGGCATTCTCAGTGATGTCACTGCTGATCTCTAGTGATGGATAGGAGGCATTCTCAGTGATGTCACTGCTGATCTCTAGTGATGGATAGGAGGAATTCTCAGTGATGTCACTGCTGATCTCTAGTGATGGATAGGAGGAATTCTCAGTGATGTCACTGCTGATCTCTAGTGATGGATAGGAGGCATTCTCAGTGATGTCACTGCTGATCTCTAGTGATGGATAGGAGGCATTCTCAGTGATGTCACCTCTGATCTCTAGTGATGGATAGGAGGCATTCTCAGTGATGTCACCTCTGATCTCTAGTGATGGATAGGCGGCATTCTCAGTGATGTCACTGCTGATCTCTAGTGATGGATAGGAGGCATTCTCAGTGATGTCACTGCTGATCTCTAGTGATGGATAGGAGGCATTCTCAGTGATGTCACCGCTGATCTCTAGTGATGGATAGGAGGCATTCTCAGTGATGTCACCGCATATCTCTAGTGATGGATAGGAGGCATTCTCAGTGATGTCACCCCATATCTCTAGTGATGGATAGGAGGCATTCTCAGTGATGTCACCGCTGATCTCTAGTGATGGATAGGAGGCATTCTCAGTGATGTCACCGCATATCTCTAGTGATGGATAGGAGGCATTCTCAGTGATGTCACCGCATATCTCTAGTGATGGATAGGAGGCATTCTCAGTGATGTCACCTCTGATCTCTAGTGATGGATAGGAGGCATTCTCAGTGATGTCACCGCTGATCTCTAGTGATGGATAGGAGGCATTCTCAGTGATGTCACTGCTGATCTCTAGTGATGGATAGGAGGCATTCTCAGTGATGTCACTGCTGATCTCTAGTGATGGATAGGAGGCATTCTCAGTGATGTCACCGCTGATCTCTAGTGATGGATAGGAGGCATTCTCAGTGATGTCACCGCATACCTCTAGTGATGGATAGGAGGCATTCTCAGTGATGTCACCTCTGATCTCTAGTGATGGATAGGAGGCATTCTCAGTGATGTCACCGCTGATCTCTAGTGATGGATAGGAGGCATTCTCAGTGATGTCACTGCTGATCTCTAGTGATGGATAGGAGGCATTCTCAGTGATGTCACCGCTGATCTCTAGTGATGGATAGGAGGCATTCTCAGTGATGTCACCGCATATCTCTAGTGATGGATAGGAGGCATTCTCAGTGATGTCACCTCTGATCTCTAGTGATGGATAGGAGGCATTCTCAGTGATGTCACTGCTGATCTCTAGTGATGGATAGGAGGCATTCTCAGTGATGTCACCGCTGATCTCTAGTGATGGATAGGAGGCATTCTCAGTGATGTCACCGCATATCTCTAGTGATGGATAGGAGGCATTCTCAGTGATGTCACCTCTGATCTCTAGTGATGGATAGGAGGCATTCTCAGTGATGTCACCGCTGATCTCTAGTGATGGATAGGAGGCATTCTCAGTGATGTCACTGCTGATCTCTAGTGATGGATAGGAGGCATTCTCAGTGATGTCACTGCTGATCTCTAGTGATGGATAGGAGGCATTCTCAGTGATGTCACCGCTGATCTCTAGTGATGGATAGGAGGCATTCTCAGTGATGTCACCGCATATCTCTAGTGATGGATAGGAGGCATTCTCAGTGATGTCACCTCTGATCTCTAGTGATGGATAGGAGGCATTCTCAGTGATGTCACCGCTGATCTCTAGTGATGGATAGGAGGCATTCTCAGTGATGTCACCTCTGATCTCTAGTGATGGATAGGAGGCATTCTCAGTGATGTCACCACTGATCTCTAGTGATGGATAGGAGGCATTCTCAGTGATGTCACTGCTGATCTCTAGTGATGGATAGGAGGCATTCTCAGTGATGTCACTGCTGATCTCTAGTGATGGATAGGAGGCATTCTCAGTGATGTCACCGCTGATCTCTAGTGATGGATAGGAGGCATTCTCAGTGATGTCACTGCTGATCTCTAGTGATGGATAGGAGGCATTCTCAGTGATGTCACCTCTGATCTCTAGTGATGGATAGGAGGCATTCTCAGTGATGTCACCTCTGATCTCTAGTGATGGATAGGCGGCATTCTCAGTGATGTCACTGCTGATCTCTAGTGATGGATAGGAGGCATTCTCAGTGATGTCACTGCTGATCTCTAGTGATGGATAGGAGGCATTCTCAGTGATGTCACTGCTGATCTCTAGTGATGGATAGGAGGAATTCTCAGTGATGTCACTGCTGATCTCTAGTGATGGATAGGAGGCATTCTCAGTGATGTCACTGCTGATCTCTAGTGATGGATAGGAGGCATTCTCAGTGATGTCACTGCTGATCTCTAGTGATGGATAGGAGGAATTCTCAGTGATGTCACTGCTGATCTCTAGTGATGGATAGGAGGAATTCTCAGTGATGTCACTGCTGATCTCTAGTGATGGATAGGAGGCATTCTCAGTGATGTCACTGCTGATCTCTAGTGATGGATTGGAGGCATTCTCACTGATGTCACCGCTGATCTCTAGTGATGGATAGGAGGCATTCTCAGTGATGTCACTGCTGATCTCTAGTGATGGATAGGAGGCATTCTCAGTGATGTCACCGCTGATCTCTAGTGATGGATAGGAGGCATTCTCAGTGATGTCACTGCTGATCTCTAGTGATGGATAGGAGGCATTCTCAGTGATGTCACCGCTGATCTCTAGTGATGGATAGGAGGCATTCTCAGTGATGTCACCGCATATCTCTAGTGATGGATAGGAGGCATTCTCAGTGATGTCACCGCTGATCTCTAGTGATGGATAGGAGGCATTCTCAGTGATGTCACCGCATATCTCTAGTGATGGATAGGAGGCATTCTCAGTGATGTCACCGCATATCTCTAGTGATGGATAGGAGGCATTCTCAGTGATGTCACCTCTGATCTCTAGTGATGGATAGGAGGCATTCTCAGTGATGTCACCGCTGATCTCTAGTGATGGATAGGAGGCATTCTCAGTGATGTCACTGCTGATCTCTAGTGATGGATAGGAGGCATTCTCAGTGATGTCACTGCTGATCTCTAGTGATGGATAGGAGGCATTCTCAGTGATGTCACCGCTGATCTCTAGTGATGGATAGGAGGCATTCTCAGTGATGTCACCGCATATCTCTAGTGATGGATAGGAGGCATTCTCAGTGATGTCACCTCTGATCTCTAGTGATGGATAGGAGGCATTCTCAGTGATGTCACCGCTGATCTCTAGTGATGGATAGGAGGCATTCTCAGTGATGTCACTGCTGATCTCTAGTGATGGATAGGAGGCATTCTCAGTGATGTCACCGCTGATCTCTAGTGATGGATAGGAGGCATTCTCAGTGATGTCACCGCATATCTCTAGTGATGGATAGGAGGCATTCTCAGTGATGTCACCTCTGATCTCTAGTGATGGATAGGAGGCATTCTCAGTGATGTCACTGCTGATCTCTAGTGATGGATAGGAGGCATTCTCAGTGATGTCACCGCTGATCTCTAGTGATGGATAGGAGGCATTCTCAGTGATGTCACCGCATATCTCTAGTGATGGATAGGAGGCATTCTCAGTGATGTCACCTCTGATCTCTAGTGATGGATAGGAGGCATTCTCAGTGATGTCACCGCTGATCTCTAGTGATGGATAGGAGGCATTCTCAGTGATGTCACTGCTGATCTCTAGTGATGGATAGGAGGCATTCTCAGTGATGTCACTGCTGATCTCTAGTGATGGATAGGAGGCATTCTCAGTGATGTCACCGCTGATCTCTAGTGATGGATAGGAGGCATTCTCAGTGATGTCACTGCTGATCTCTAGTGATGGATAGGAGGCATTCTCAGTGATGTCACCGCTGATCTCTAGTGATGGATAGGAGGCATTCTCAGTGATGTCACCGCATATCTCTAGTGATGGATAGGAGGCATTCTCAGTGATGTCACCTCTGATCTCTAGTGATGGATAGGAGGCATTCTCAGTGATGTCACTGCTGATCTCTAGTGATGGATAGGAGGCATTCTCAGTGATGTCACCGCTGATCTCTAGTGATGGATAGGAGGCATTCTCAGTGATGTCACCGCATATCTCTAGTGATGGATAGGAGGCATTCTCAGTGATGTCACCTCTGATCTCTAGTGATGGATAGGAGGCATTCTCAGTGATGTCACCGCTGATCTCTAGTGATGGATAGGAGGCATTCTCAGTGATGTCACTGCTGATCTCTAGTGATGGATAGGAGGCATTCTCAGTGATGTCACTGCTGATCTCTAGTGATGGATAGGAGGCATTCTCAGTGATGTCACCGCTGATCTCTAGTGATGGATAGGAGGCATTCTCAGTGATGTCACCGCATATCTCTAGTGATGGATAGGAGGAATTCTCAGTGATGTCACCTCTGATCTCTAGTGATGGATAGGAGGCATTCTCAGTGATGTCACCGCTGATCTCTAATGATGGATAGGAGGCATTTTCAGTGATGTCACTGCTGATCTCTAGTGATGGATAGGAGGCATTCTCAGTGATGTCACCGCTGATCTCTAGTGATGGATAGGAGGCATTCTCAGTGATGTCACCGCATATCTCTAGTGATGGATAGGAGGCATTCTCAGTGATGTCACCTCTGATCTCTAGTGATGGATAGGAGGCATTCTCAGTGATGTCACTGCTGATCTCTAGTGATGGATAGGAGGCATTCTCAGTGATGTCACCGCTGATCTCTAGTGATGGATAGGAGGCATTCTCAGTGATGTCACCGCATATCTCTAGTGATGGATAGGAGGCATTCTCAGTGATGTCACCTCTGATCTCTAGTGATGGATAGGAGGCATTCTCAGTGATGTCACCGCTGATCTCTAGTGATGGATAGGAGGCATTCTCAGTGATGTCACCGCTGATCTCTAGTGATGGATAGGAGGCATTCTCAGTGATGTCACCGCATATCTCTAGTGATGGATAGGAGGCATTCTCAGTGATGTCACCGCTGATCTCTAGTGATGGATAGGAGGCATTCTCAGTGATGTCACCTCTGATCTCTAGTGATGGATAGGAGGCATTCTCAGTGATGTCACCGCTGATCTCTAGTGATGGATAGGAGGCATTCTCAGTGATGTCACCTCTGATCTCTAGTGATGGATAGGAGGCATTCTCAGTGATATCACCGCTGATCTCTAGTGATGGAGAGGAGGCATTCTCAGTGATGTCACCGCTGATCTCTAGTGATGGATAGGAGGCATTCTCAGTGATGTCACCTCTGATCTCTAGTGATGGATAGGAGGCATTCTCAGTGATATCACCGCTGATCTCTAGTGATGGATAGGAGGCATTCTCAGTGATGTCACCTCTGATCTCTAGTGATGGATAGGAGGCATTCTCAGTGATGTCACCGCTGATCTCTAGTGATGGATAGGAGGCATTCTCAGTGATGTCACCGCATATCTCTAGTGATGGATAGGAGGCATTCTCAGTGATGTCACCTCTGATCTCTAGTGATGGATAGGAGGCATTCTCTAGTGATGGATAGGAGGCATTCTCAGTGATGTCACCGCTGATCTCTAGTGATGGATAGGAGGCATTCTCAGTGATGTCACCGCTGATCTCTAGTGATGGATAGGAGGCATTCTCAGTGATGTCACCGCTGATCTCTAGTGATGGATAGGAGGCATTCTCAGTGATGCACCGCTGATCTCTAGTGATGGATTGGAGGCATTCTCAGTGATGTCACTGCTGATCTCTAGTGATGGATAGGAGGCATTCTCAGTGATGCACCGCTGATCTCTAGTGATGGATTGGAGGCATTCTCAGTGATGTCACCGCTGATCTCTAGTGATGGATAGGAGGCATTCTCAGTGATGTCACCGCCGATCTCTAGTGATGGATAGGAGGCATTCTCAGTGATGTCACCTCTGATCTCTAGTGATGGATAGGAGGCATTCTCAGTGATGTCACCTCTGATCTCTAGTGATGGATAGGAGGCATTCTCAGTGATGTCACCGCTGATCTCTAGTGATGGATAGGAGGCATTCTCAGTGATGTTACTGCTGATCTCTAGTGATGGATAGGAGGCATTCTCAGTGATGTCACCGCTGATATCTAGTGATGAATAGGCGGCATTCTCAGTGATGTCACTGCTGATCTCTAGTGATGGATAGGAGGCATTCTCAGTGATGTCACCTCTGATCTCTAGTGATGGATAGGAGGCATTCTCAGTGATGTCACTGCTAATCTCTAGTGATGGATAGGAGGCATTCTCAGTGATGTCACCGCTGATCTCTAGTGATGGATAGGTGGCATTCTCAGTGATGTCACTGCTGATCTCTAGTGATGGATAGGAGGCATTCTCAGTGATGTCACCCCTGATCTCTAGTGATGGATAGGTGGCATTCTCAGTGATGTCACCGCTGATCTCTAGTGATGGATAGGCGGCATTCTCAGTGATGTCACCTCTGATCTCTGGTGATGGATAGGAGGCATTCTCAGTGATGTCACCGCTGATCTCTAGTGATGGATAGGAGGCATTCTCAGTGATGTCACTGCTGATCTCTAGTGATGAATAGGAGGCATTCTCAGTGATGTCACCTCTGATCTCTAGTGATGGATAGGAGGCATTCTCAGTGATGTCACCGCTGATCTCTAGTGATGGATAGGAGGCATTCTCAGTGATGTCACTGCTGATCTCTAGTGATGAATAGGAGGCATTCTCAGTGATGTCACCTCTGATCTCTAGTGATGGATAGGAGGCATTCTCAGTGATGTCACCGCTGATCTCTAGTGATGGATAGGAGGCATTCTCAGTGATATCACCGCTGATCTCTAGTGATGGATAGGAGGCATTCTCAGTGATGTCACTGCTGATCTCTAGTGATGGATAGGAGGCATTCTCAGTGATGTCACCGCTGATCTCTAGTGATGGATAGGAGGCATTCTCAGTGATGTCACTGCTAATCTCTAGTGATGGATAGGAGGCATTCTCAGTGATGTCACCGCTGATCTCTAGTGATGGATAGGAGGCATTCTCAGTGATGTCACCGCTGATCTCTAGTGATGGATAGGAGGCATTCTCAGTGATGTCACTGCTGATCTCTAGTGATGGATAGGAGGCATTCTCAGTGATGTCACCGCTGATATCTAGTGATGAATAGGCGGCATTCTCAGTGATGTCACTGCTGATCTCTAGTGATGGATAGGAGGCATTCTCAGTGATGTCACCTCTGATCTCTAGTGATGGATAGGAGGCATTCTCAGTAATGTCACTGCTGATCTCTAGTGATGGATAGGAGGCATTCTCAGTGATGTCACCGCTGATCTCTAGTGATGGATAGGAGGCATTCTCAGTGATGTCACCGCTGATCTCTAGTGACGGATAGGCGGCATTCTCAGTGATGTCACTGCTGATCTCTAGTGATGGATAGGAGACATTCTCAGTGATGTCACCGCTGATCTCTAGTGATGGATAGGAGGCATTCTCAGTGATGTCACCGCTGATCTCTAGTGATGGATAGGAGGCATTCTCAGTGATATCACCGCTGATCTCTAGTGATGGATAGGAGGCATTCTCAGTGATGTCACCTCTGATCTCTAGTGATGGATAGGAGGCATTCTCAGTGATGTCACTGCTAATCTCTAGTGATGGATAGGAGGCATTCTCAGTGATGTCACCGCTGATCTCTAGTGATGGATAGGAGGCATTCTCAGTGATGTCACCTCTGATCTCTAGTGATGGATAGGAGGCATTCTCAGTAATGTCACTGCTGATCTCTAGTGATGGATAGGAGGCATTCTCAGTGATGTCACCGCTGATCTCTAGTGATGGATAGGCGGCATTCTCAGTGATGTCACCGCTGATCTCTAGTGATGGATAGGAGGCATTCTCAGTGATGTCACCGCTGATCTCTAGTGATGGATAGGAGGCATTCTCAGTGATGTCACCGCTGATCTCTAGTGATGGATAGGAGGCATTCTCAGTGATGTCACTGCTGATCTCTAGTGATGGATAGGAGGCATTCTCAGTGATGTCACCGCTGATATCTAGTGATGAATAGGCGGCATTCTCTGTGATGTCACTGCTGATCTCTAGTGATGGATAGGAGGCATTCTCAGTGATGTCACCGCTGATATCTAGTGATGAATAGGCGGCATTCTCAGTGATGTCACCGCTGATATCTAGTGATGAATAGGCGGCATTCTCTGTGATGTCACTGCTGATCTCTAGTGATGGATAGGAGGCATTCTCAGTGATGTCACCGCTGATATCTAGTGATGGATAGGAGGCATTCTCAGTGATGTCACCGCTGATATCTAGTGATGAATAGGAGGCATTCTCAGTGATGTCACCGCTGATCTCTAGTGATGGATAGGAGGCATTCTCAGTGATGTCACCACTGATCTCTAGTGATGGATAGGAGGCATTCTCAGTGATGTTACCGCTGATCTCTAGTGATGGATAGGAGGCATTCTCAGTGATTTCACCACTGATCTCTAGTGATGGATAGGAGGCATTCTCAGTGATGTCACTGCTGATCTCTAGTGATGGATAGCAGGCATTCTCAGTGATGTCACTGCTGATCTCTAGTGATGGATAGGAGGCATTCTCAGTGATGTCACTGCTGATCTCTAGTGATGGATAGGATGCATTCTCAGTGATGTCACCGCTGATCTCTAGTGATGGATAGGAGGCATTCTCAGTGATGTCACTGCTGATCTCTAGTGATGGATAGGAGGCATTCTCAGTGATGTCACCTCTGATCTCTAGTGATGGATAGGAGGCATTCTCAGTGATGTCACCGCTGATCTCTAGTGATGGATAGGAGGCATTCTCACTGATGTCACCGCTGATCTCTAGTGATGGATAGGAGGCATTCTCAGTGATGTCACCTCTGATCTCTAGTGATGAATAGGCGGCATTCTCAGTGATGTCACTGCTGATCTCTAGTGATGGATAGGAGGCATTCTCAGTGATGTCACCGCTGATCTCTAGTGATGGATAGGAGGCATTCTCAGTGATGTCACCGCTGATCTCTAGTGATGGATAGGAGGCATTCTCAGTGATGTCACCGCTGATCTCTAGTGATGGATAGGAGGCATTCTCAGTGATGTTACCGCTGATCTCTAGTGATGGATAGGAGGCATTCTCAGTGATGTCACCGCTGATCTCTAGTGATGGATAGGAGGCATTCTCAGTGATGTCACTGCTGATCTCTAGTGATGGATAGGAGGCATTCTCAGTGATGTCACTGCTGATCTCTAGTGATGGATAGGAGGCATTCTCAGTGATGTCACTGCTGATCTCTAGTGATGGATAGGAGGCATTCTCAGTGATGTCACCGCTGATCTCTAGTGATGGATAGGAGGCATTCTCAGTGATGTCACCGCATATCTCTAGTGATGGATAGGAGGCATTCTCAGTGATGTCACCGCTGATCTCTAGTGATGGATAGGAGGCATTCTCAGTGATGTCACCGCTGATCTCTAGTGATGGATAGGAGGCATTCTCAGTGATGTCACCGCTGATCTCTAGTGATGGATAGGAGGCATTCTCAGTGATGTCACCGCTGATCTCTAGTGATGGATAGGAGGCATTCTCAGTGATGTCACTGCTGATCTCTAGTGATGGATAGGAGGCATTCTCAGTGATGTCACTGCTGATCTCTAGTGATGGATAGGAGGCATTCTCAGTGATGTCACCGCTGGTCTCTAGTGGTGGATAGGAGGCATTCTCAGTGATGTCACCGCTGATCTCTAGTGATGGATAGGTGGCATTCTCAGTGATGTCACCGCTGATCTCTAGTGATGGATAGGAGGCATTCTCAGTGATGTCACCGCTGATCTCTAGTGATGGATAGGAGGCATTCTCAGTGATGTCACCCCTGATCTCTAGTGATGGATAGGAGGCATTCTCAGTGATGTCACTGCTGATCTCTAGTGATGGATAGGAGGCATTCTCAGTGATGTCACCGCTGATCCCTAGTGATGGATAGGAGGCATTCTCAGTGATGTCACCGCTGATCTCTAGTGATGGATAGGAGGCATTCTCAGTGATGTCACCGCTGATCCCTAGTGATGGATAGGAGGCATTCTCAGTGATATCACCGCTGATCTCTAGTGATGGATAGGAGGCATTCTCAGTGATGTCACCTCTGATCTCTAGTGATGGATAGGAGGCATTCTCAGTGATGTCACCTCTGATCTCTAGTGATGGATAGGAGGCATTCTCAGTGATGTCACTGCTAATCTCTAGTGATGGATAGGAGGCATTCTCAGTGATGTCACCGCTGATCTCTAGTGATGGATAGGAGGCATTCTCAGTGATGTCACCCCTGATCTCTAGTGATGGATAGGAGGCATTCTCAGTGATGTCACCTCTGATCTCTAGTGATGGATAGGAGGCATTCTCAGTAATGTGACTGCTGATCTCTAGTGATGGATAGGAGGCATTCTCAGTGATGTCACCGCTGATCTCTAGTGATGGATAGGCGGCATTCTCAGTGATGTCACCGCTGATCTCTAGTGATGGATTGGAGGCATTCTCAGTGATGTCACCACTGATCTCTAGTGATGGATAGGAGGCATTCTCAGTGATGTCACCGCTGATCTCTAGTGATGGATAGGAGGCATTCTCAGTGATATCACCGCTGATCTCTAGTGATGGATAGGAGGCATTCTCAGTGATGTCACTGCTGATATCTAGTGATGGATAGGAGGCATTCTCAGTGATGTCACCGCTGATATCTAGTGATGAATAGGCGGCATTCTCTGTGATGTCACTGCTGATCTCTAGTGATGGATAGGAGGCATTCTCAGTGATGTCACCGCTGATATCTAGTGATGAATAGGCGGCATTCTCAGTGATGTCACCGCTGATCTCTAGTGATGGATAGGAGGCATTCTCAGTGATGTCACCGCTGATCTCTAGTGATGGATAGGAGGCATTCTCAGTGATGTTACCGCTGATCTCTAGTGATGGATAGGAGGCATTCTCAGTGATTTCACCGCTGATCTCTAGTGATGGATAGGAGGCATTCTCAGTGATGTCACTGCTGATCTCTAGTGATGGATAGGAGGCATTCTCAGTGATGTCACTGCTGATCTCTAGTGATGGATAGGAGGCATTCTCAGTGATGTCACCTCTGATCTCTAGTGATGAATAGGCGGCATTCTCAGTGATGTCACTGCTGATCTCTAGTGATGGATAGGAGGCATTCTCAGTGATGTCACCGCTGATCTCTAGTGATGGATAGGAGGCATTCTCAGTGATGTTACCGCTGATCTCTAGTGATGGATAGGAGGCATTCTCAGTGATGTCACTGCTGATCTCTAGTGATGGATAGGAGGCATTCTCAGTGATGTCACCGCTGATCTCTAGTGATGGATAGGAGGCATTCTCAGTGATGTTACCGCTGATCTCTAGTGATGGATAGGAGGCATTCTCAGTGATGTCACCGCTGATCTCTAGTGATGGATAGGAGGCATTCTCAGTGATGTCACCGCTGATCTCTAGTGATGGATAGGAGGCATTCTCAGTGATGTCACCGCTGATCTCTAGTGATGGATAGGAGGCATTCTCAGTGATGTCACTGCTGATCTCTAGTGATGGATAGGAGGCATTCCCAGTGATGTCACCGCTGATCTCTAGTGATGGATAGGAGGCATTCTCAGTGATGTCACCGCTGATCTCTAGTGATGGATAGGAGGCATTCTCAGTGATGTCACTGCTGATCTCTAGTGATGGATAGGAGGCATTCTCAGTGATGTCACTGCTGATCTCTAGTGATGGATAGGAGGCATTCTCAGTGATGTCACCGCTGGTCTCTAGTGGTGGATAGGAGGCATTCTCAGTGATGTCACCGCTGATCTCTAGTGATGGATAGGTGGCATTCTCAGTGATGTCACCGCTGATCTCTACTGATGGATAGGAGGCATTCTCAGTGATGTCACCGCTGATCTCTAGTGATGGATAGGAGGCATTCTCAGTGATGTCACCCCTGATCTCTAGTGATGGATAGGAGGCATTCTCAGTGATGTCACCGCTGATCTCTAGTGATGGATAGGAGGCATTCTCAGTGATGTCACCGCTGATCCCTAGTGATGGATAGGAGGCATTCTCAGTGATGTCACCGCTGATCTCTAGTGATGGATAGGAGGCATTCTCAGTGATGTCACCGCTGATCCCTAGTGATGGATAGGAGGCATTCTCAGTGATGTCACCGCTGATCTCTAGTGATGGATAGGAGGCATTCTCAGTGATGTCACCGCTGATCTCTAGTGATGGATAGGAGGCATTCTCAGTGATGTCACCGCTGATCTCTAGTGATGGATAGGAGGCATTCTCAGTGATGTCACCGCTGATCTCTAGTGATGGATAGGAGGCATTCTCAGTGATGTCACCCCTGATCTCTAGTGATGGATAGGAGGCATTCTCAGTGATGTCACCGCTGATCTCTAGTGATGGATAGGAGGCATTCTCAGTGATGTCACCGCTGATCTCTAGTGATGGATAGGAGACATTCTCAGTGATGTCACCGCTGATCTCTAGTGATGGATAGGAGGCATTCTCAGTGATGTCACTGCTGATCTCTAGTGATGGATAGGAGACATTCTCAGTGATGTCACCGCTGATCTCTAGTGATGGATAGAAGGCATTCTCAGTGATGTCACCGCTGATCTCTAGTGATGGATAGGAGGCATTCTCAGTGATGTCACCGCTGATCTCTAGTGATGGATAGGAGGCATTCTCAGTGATGTCACCGCTGATCTCTAGTGATGGATAGGAGGCATTCTCAGTGATGTCACCGCTGATCTCTAGTGATGGATAGGAGGCATTCTCAGTGATGTCACCGATGATTTCTAGTGATGGATAGGAGGCATTCTCAGTGATGTCACTGCTGATCTCTAGTGATGGATAGGAGGCATTCTCAAAGATGTCACCGCTGATCTCTAGTGATGGATAGGAGGCATTCTCAGTGATGTCACCGCTGATCTCTAGTGATGGATAGGAGGCATTCTCAGTGATGTTACCGCTGATCTCTAGTGATGGATAGGAGGCATTCTCAGTGATGTCACCGCTGATCTCTAGTGATGGATAGGAGGCATTCTCAGTGATGTCACCGCTGATCTCTAGTGATGGATAGGAGGCATTCTCAGTGATGTCACCGCTGATCTCTAGTGATGGATAGGAGGCATTCTCAGTGATGTCACTGCTGATCTCTAGTGATGGATAGGAGGCATTCTCATTGATGTCACCTCTGATCTCTAGTGATAGATAGGGGGCATTCTCAGTGATGTCACCCCTGATCTCTAGTGATGCATAGGAGGGATTCTCAGTGATGTCACTGCTGATCTCTAGTGATGGATAGGAGGCATTCTCAGTGATGTCACCGCTGATCTCTAGTGATGGATAGGAGGCATTCTCAGTGATGTCACCGCTGATCTCTAGTGATAGATAGGAGGCATTCTCAGTGATGTCACCGCTGATCTCTAGTGATGGATAGGAGGCATTCTCAGTGATGTCACTGCTGATCTCTAGTGATGGATAGGAGGCATTCTCAGTGATGTCACTGCTGATCTCTAGTGATGGATAGGGGGCATTCTCAGTGATGTCACCCCTGATCTCTAGTGATGCATAGGAGGGATTCTCAGTGATGTCACTGCTGATCTCTAGTGATGGATAGGAGGCATTCTCAGTGATGTCACCGCTGATCTCTAGTGATGGATAGGAGGCATTCTCAGTGATGTCACCGCTGATCTCTAGTGATGGATAGGAGGCATTCTCAGTGATGTCACTGCTGATCTCTAGTGATGGATAGGGGGCATTCTCAGTGATGTCACCCCTGATCTCTAGTGATGCATAGGAGGCATTCTCAGTGATGTCACCACTGATCTCTAGTGATGGATAGGAGGCATTCTCAGTGATGTCACCGCTGATCTCTAGTGATGGATAGGAGGCATTCTCAGTGATGTCACTCCTGATCTCTAGTGATGGATAGGAGGCATTCTCAGTGATGTCACCTCTGATCTCTAGTGATGGATAGGAGGCATTTTCAGTGATGTCACCGCTGATCTCTAGTGATGGATAGGAGGCATTCTCAGTGATGTCACCGCTGATCTCTAGTGATGGATAGGAGGCATTCTCAGTGATGTCACCGCTGATCTCTAGTGATGGATAGGAGGCATTCTCAGTGATGACACCGCTGATCTCTAGTGATGGATAGGAGGCATTCTCAGTGATGACACCGCTGATCTCTAGTGATGGATAGGAGGCATTCTCAGTGATGTCACCGCTGATCTCTAGTGATGGATAGGAGGCATTCTCAGTGATGTCACCCCTGATCTCTAGTGATGGATAGAAGGCATTCTCAGTGATGTCACCGCTGATCTCTAGTGATGGATAGGAGGCATTCTCAGTGATGTCACTGCTGATCTCTAGTGATGGATAGGAGGCATTCTCAGTGATGTCACTGCTGATCTCTAGTGATGGATAGGAGGCATTCTCAGTGATGTCACCGCTGATCTCTAGTGATGGATAGGAGGCATTCTCAGTGATGTCAACGCTGATCTCTAGTGATGGATAGGAGGCATTCTCAGTGATGTCACCACTGATCTCTAGTGATGGATAGGAGGCATTCTCAGTGATGTCACCGCTGATCTCTAGTGATGGATAGGAGGCATTCTCAGTGATGTCTCCGCTGATCTCTAGTGATGGATAGGAGGCATTCTCAGTGATGTCACCGCTGATCTCTAGTGATGGATAGGAGGCATTCTCAGTGATGTCACCGCTGATCTCTAGTGATGGATAGGAGGCATTCTCAGTGATGTCACCTCTGATATCTAGTGATAGATAGGAGGCATTCTCAGTGATGTCACCGCTGATCTCTAGTGATGGATAGGAGGCATTCTCAGTGATGTCACCGCTGATCTCTAGTGATGGATAGGAGGCATTCTCAGTGATGTCACCTCTGATATCTAGTGATGGATAGGAGGCATTCTCAGTGATGTCACTCCTGATATCTAGTGATGGATAGGAGGCATTCTCAGTGATGTCACTCCTGATATCTAGTGATGGACAGGAGGCATTCTCAGTGATGTCACCACTGATATCTAGTGATGGATAGGAGGCATTCTCAGTGATATCACTGCTGATCTCTAGTGATGGATAGGAGGCATTCTCAGTGATGTCACCGCTGATCTCTAGTGATGGATAGGAGGCATTCTCAGTGATGACACCGCTGATCTCTAGTGATGGATAGGAGGCATTCTCAGTGATGTCACCGCTGATCTCTAGTGATGGATAGGAGGCATTCTCAGTGATGTCACCGCTGATCTCTAGTGATGGATAGGAGGCATTCTCAGTGATGTCACCGCTGATCTCTAGTGATGGATAGGAGGCATTCTCAGTGATGACACCGCTGATCTCTAGTGATGGATAGGAGGCATTCTCAGTGATGTCACCGCTGATCTCTAGTGATGGATAGGAGGCATTCTCAGTGATGTCACCGCTGATCTCTAGTGATGGATAGGAGGCATTCTCAGTGATGTCACCGCTGATCTCTAGTGATGGATAGGAGGCATTCTCAGTGATGTCACCGCTGATCTCTAGTGGTGGATAGGAGGCATTCTCAGTGATGTCACCCCTGATCTCTAGTGATGGATAGGAGACATTCTCAGTGATGTCACCGCTGATCTCTAGTGATGGATAGGAGGCATTCTCAGTGATGTCACCGCTGATCTCTAGTGATGGATAGGAGGCATTCTCAGTGATGTCACCTCTGATCTCTAGTGATGGATATGAGGCATTCTCAGTGATGTCACCACTTATCTCTAGTGATGGATAGGAGGCCTTCTCAGTGATGTCACTGCTGATCTCTAGTGATGGATAGGAGGCATTCTCAAAGATGTCACCGCTGATCTCTAGTGATGGATAGGAGGCATTCTCAGTGATGTCACCGCTGATCTCTAGTGATGGATAGGAGGCATTCTCAGTGATGTCACTGCTGATCTCTAGTGATGGATAGGAGGCATTCTCAGTGATGTCACTGCTGATCTCTAGTGATGGATAGGAGGCATTCTCAGTGATGTCACCGCTGATCTCTAGTAATGGATAGGAGGCATTCTCAGTGATGTCACTGCTGATCTCTAGTGATGGATAGGAGGCATTCTCAGTGATGTCACCTCTGATCTCTAGTGATGGATAGGAGGCATTCTCAGTGATGTCACCGCTGATCTCTAGTGATGGATAGGAGGCATTCTCAGTGATGTCACCTCTGATCTCTAGTGATGGATAGGAGGCATTCTCAGTGATGTCACCGCTGATCTCTAGTGATGGATAGGAGGCATTCTCAGTGATGTCACTGCTTATCTCTAGTGATGGATAGGAGGCATTCTCAGTGATGTCACCTCTGATCTCTAGTGATGGATAGGAGGCATTCTCAGTGATGTCACCGCTGATCTCTAGTGATGGATAGGAGGCATTCTCAGTGATGTCACCGCTGATCTCTAGTGATGGATAGGAGGCATTCTCAGTGATGTTACCGCTGATCTCTAGTGATGGATAGGAGGCATTCTCAGTGATGTCACTGCTGATCTCTAGTGATGGATAGGAGGCATTCTCAGTGATGTCACCGCTGATCTCTAGTGATGGATAGGAGGCATTCTCAGTGATGTCACCGCTGATCTCTAGTGATGGATAGGAGGCATTCTCAGTGATGTCACTGCTGATCTCTAGTGATGGATAGGGGGCATTCTCAGTGATGTCACCCCTGATCTCTAGTGATGCATAGGAGGGATTCTCAGTGATGTCACTGCTGATCTCTAGTGATGGATAGGAGGCATTCTCAGTGATGTCACCGCTGATCTCTAGTGATGGATAGGAGGCATTCTCAGTGATGTCACCGCTGATCTCTAGTGATAGATAGGAGGCATTCTCAGTGATGTCACCACTGATCTCTAGTGATGGATAGGAGGCATTCTCAGTGATGTCACCGCTGATCTCTAGTGATGGATAGGAGGCATTCTCAGTGATGTCACTCCTGATCTCTAGTGATGGATAGGAGGCATTCTCAGTGATGTCACCTCTGATCTCTAGTGATGGATAGGAGGCATTCTCAGTGATGTCACCGCTGATCTCTAGTGATGGATAGGAGGCATTCTCAGTGATGTCACCGCTGATCTCTAGTGATGGATAGGAGGCATTCTCAGTGATGTCACCACTGATATCTAGTGATGGATAGGAGGCATTCTCAGTGATGTCACCGCTGATATCTAGTGATGGATAGGAGGCATTCTCAGTGATGTCACCGCTGATCTCTAGTGATGGATAGGAAGCATTCTCAGTGATGACACCGCTGATCTCTAGTGATGGATAGGAGGCATTCTCAGTGATGACACCGCTGATCTCTAGTGATGGATAGGAGGCATTCTCAGTGATGTCACCGCTGATCTCTAGTGATGGATAGGAGGCATTCTCAGTGATGTCACCCCTGATCTCTAGTGATGGATAGAAGGCATTCTCAGTGATGTCACCGCTGATCTCTAGTGATGGATAGGAGGCATTCTCAGTGATGTCACTGCTGATCTCTAGTGATGGATAGGAGGCATTCTCAGTGATGTCACTGCTGATCTCTAGTGATGGATAGGAGGCATTCTCAGTGATGTCACCGCTGATCTCTAGTGATGGATAGGAGGCATTCTCAGTGATGTCAACGCTGATCTCTAGTGATGGATAGGAGGCATTCTCAGTGATGTCACCGCTGATCTCTAGTGATGGATAGGAGGCATTCTCAGTGATGTCACCGCTGATCTCTAGTGATGGATAGGAGGCATTCTCAGTGATGTCACCGCTGATCTCTAGTGATGGATAGGAGGCATTCTCAGTGATGTCACCGCTGATCTCTAGTGATGGATAGGAGGC
This sequence comes from Ranitomeya imitator, assembly GCF_032444005.1. Taxonomy (NCBI): domain Eukaryota; kingdom Metazoa; phylum Chordata; class Amphibia; order Anura; family Dendrobatidae; genus Ranitomeya; species Ranitomeya imitator. The sequence goes on from NC_091282.1 coordinate 660,069,264, forward strand.
ATTCTCAGTGATGTCACCGCTGATCTCTAGTGATGGATAGGAGGCATTCTCAGTGATGTCACCTCTGATATCTAGTGATGGATAGGAGGCATTCTCAGTGATGTCACCGCTGATCTCTAGTGATGGATAGGAGGCATTCTCAGTGATGTCACCGCTGATCTCTAGTGATGGCTAGGAGGCATTCTCAGTGATGTCACCTCTGATATCTAGTGATGGATAGGAGGCATTCTCAGTGATGTCACTCCTGATATCTAGTGATGGATAGGAGGCATTCTCAGTGATGTCACTCCTGATATCTAGTGATGGACAGGAGGCATTCTCAGTGATGTCACCACTGATATCTAGTGATGGATAGGAGGCATTCTCAGTGATGTCACCGCTGATCTCTAGTGATGGATAGGAGGCATTCTCAGTGATGTCACCGCTGATCTCTAGTGATGGATAGGAGGCATTCTCAGTGATGACACCGCTGATCTCTAGTGATGGATAGGAGGCATTCTCAGTGATGTCACCGCTGATCTCTAGTGATGGATAGGAGGCATTCTCAGTGATGTCACCCCTGATCTCTAGTGATGGATAGAAGGCATTCTCAGTGATGTCACTGCTGATCTCTAGTGATGGATAGGAGGCATTCTCAGTGATGTCACCGCTGATCTCTAGTGATGGATAGGAGGCATTCTCAGTGATGTCAACGCTGATCTCTAGTGATGGATAGGAGGCATTCTCAGTGATGTCACCGCTGATCTCTAGTGATGGATAGGAGGCATTCTCAGTGATGTCACCGCTGATCTCTAGTGATGGATAGGAGGCATTCTCAGTGATGTCACCGCTGATCTCTAGTGATGGATAGGAGGCATTCTCAGTGATGTCACCGCTGATCTCTAGTGATGGATAGGAGGCATTCTCAGTGATGTCACTGCTGATCTCTAGTGATGGATAGGAGGCATTCTCAGTGATGTCACCGCTGATCTCTAGTGATGGATAGGTGGCATTCTCAGTGATGTCACCGCTGATCTCTAGTGATGGATAGGAGGCATTCTCAGTGATGTCACCGCTGATCCCTAGTGATGGATAGGAGGCATTCTCAGTGATGTCACCGCTGATCTCTAGTGATGGATAGGAGGCATTCTCAGTGATGTCACCGCTGATCTCTAGTGATGGATAGGAGGCATTCTCAGTGATGTCACCGCTGATCTCTAGTGATGGATAGGAGGCATTCTCAGTGATGTCACCGCTGATCTCTAGTGATGGATAGGAGGCATTCTCAGTGATGTCACCGCTGATCTCTAGTGATGGATAGGAGGCATTCTCAGTGATGTCACCGCTGATCTCTAGTGGTGGATAGGAGGCATTCTCAGTGATGTCACCCCTGATCTCTAGTGATGGATAGGAGACATTCTCAGTGATGTCACCGCTGATCTCTAGTGATGGATAGGAGGCATTCTCAGTTATGTCACCGCTGATCTCTAGTGATGGATAGGAGGCATTCTCAGTGATGTCACCGCTGATCTCTAGTGATGGATAGGAGGCATTCTCAGTGATGTCACCTCTGATCTCTAGTGATGGATATGAGGCATTCTCAGTGATGTCACCACTTATCTCTAGTGATGGATAGGAGGCCTTCTCAGTGATGTCACTGCTGATCTCTAGTGATGGATAGGAGGCATTCTCAAAGATGTCACCGCTGATCTCTAGTGATGGATAGGAGGCATTCTCAGTGATGTCACCGCTGATCTCTAGTGATGGATAGGAGGCATTCTCAGTGATGTCACTGCTGATCTCTAGTGATGGATAGGAGGCATTCTCAGTGATGTCACTGCTGATCTCTAGTGATGGATAGGAGGCATTCTCAGTGATGTCACCGCTGATCTCTAGTGGTGGATAGGAGGCATTCTCAGTGATGTCACTGCTGATCTCTAGTGATGGATAGGAGGCATTCTCAGTGATGTCACCTCTGATCTCTAGTGATGGATAGGAGGCATTCTCAGTGATGTCACCGCTGATCTCTAGTGATGGATAGGAGGCATTCTCAGTGATGTCACCGCTGATCTCTAGTGATGGATAGGAGGCATTCTCAGTGATGTCACTGCTGATCTCTAGTGATGGATAGGAGGCATTCTCAGTGATGTCACTGCTGATCTCTAGTGATGGATAGGAGGCATTCTCAGTGATGTCACCGCTGATCTCTAGTGATGGATAGGAGGCATTCTCAGTGATGTCACCGCTGATCTCTAGTGATGGATAGGAGGCATTCTCAGTGATGTCACCGCTGATCTCTAGTGATGGATAGGAGGCATTCTCAGTGATGTCACCGCTGATCTCTAGTGATGGATAGGAGGCATTCTCAGTGATGTCACCGCTGATCTCTAGTGATGGATAGGAGGCATTCTCAGTGATGTCACCGCTGATCCCTAGTGATGGATAGGAGGCATTCTCAGTGATGTCACCGCTGATCTCTAGTGATGGATAGGAGGCATTCTCAGTGATATCACCGCTGATCTCTAGTGATGGATAGGAGGCATTCTCAGTGATATCACCGCTGATCTCTAGTGATGGATAGGAGGCATTCTCAGTGATGTCACCGCTGATCTCTAGTGATGGATAGGAGGCATTCTCAGTGATGTCACCGCTGATCTCTAGTGATGGATAGGAGGCATTCTCAGTGATGTCACCGCTGATCTCTAGTGATGGATAGGAGGCATTCTCAGTGATGTCACCGCTGATCCCTAGTGATGGATAGGAGGCATTCTCAGTGATGTCACCGCTGATCTCTAGTGATGGATAGGAGGCATTCTCAGTGATATCACCGCTGATCTCTAGTGATGGATAGGAGGCATTCTCAGTGATGTCACCTCTGATCTCTAGTGATGGATAGGAGGCATTCTCAGTGATGTCACTGCTAATCTCTAGTGATGGATAGGAGGCATTCTCAGTGATGTCACCGCTGATCTCTAGTGATGGATAGGAGGCATTCTCAGTGATGTCACCCCTGATCTCTAGTGATGGATAGGAGGCATTCTCAGTGATGTCACCTCTGATCTCTAGTGATGGATAGGAGGCATTCTCAGTAATGTCACTGCTGATCTCTAGTGATGGATAGGAGGCATTCTCAGTGATGTCACCGCTGATCTCTAGTGATGGATAGGCGGCATTCTCAGTGATGTCACCGCTGATCTCTAGTGATGGATAGGAGGCATTCTCAGTGATGTCACCACTGATCTCTAGTGATGGATAGGAGGCATTCTCAGTGATGTCACCGCTGATGTCTAGTGATGGATAGGAGGCATTCTCAGTGATATCACCGCTGATCTCTAGTGATGGATAGTAGGCATTCTCAGTGATGTCACTGCTGATCTCTAGTGATGGATAGGAGGCATTCTCAGTGATGTCACCGCTGATATCTAGTGATGAATAGGCGGCATTCTCTGTGATGTCACTGCTGATCTCTAGTGATGGATAGGAGGCATTCTCAGTGATGTCACCGCTGATATCTAGTGATGAATAGGCGGCATTCTCAGTGATGTCACCGCTGATCTCTAGTGATGGATAGGAGGCATTCTCAGTGATGTCACCGCTGATCTCTAGTGATGGCTAGGAGGCATTCTCAGTGATGTTACCGCTGATCTCTAGTGATGGATAGGAGGCATTCTCAGTGATTTCACCGCTGATCTCTAGTGATGGATAGGAGGCATTCTCAGTGATGTCACTGCTGATCTCTAGTGATGGATAGGAGGCATTCTCAGTGATGTCACTGCTGATCTCTAGTGATGGATAGGAGGCATTCTCAGTGATGTCACTGCTGATCTCTAGTGATGGATAGGAGGCATTCTCAGTGATGTCACCGCTGATCTCTAGTGATGGATAGGAGGCATTCTCAGTGATGTCACTGCTGATCTCTAGTGATGGATAGGAGGCATTCTCAGTGATGTCACCGCTGATCTCTAGTGATGGATAGGAGGCATTCTCAGTGATGTTACCGCTGATCTCTAGTGATGGATAGGAGGCATTCTCAGTGATGTCACCGCTGATCTCTAGTGATGGATAGGAGGCATTCTCAGTGATGTCACTGCTGATCTCTAGTGATGGATAGGAGGCATTCTCAGTGATGTCACTGCTGATCTCTAGTGATGGATAGGAGGCATTCTCAGTGATGTCACTGCTGATCTCTAGTGATGGATAGGAGGCATTCTCAGTGATGTCACCGCTGATCTCTAGTGATGGATAGGAGGCATTCTCAGTGATGTCACCGCTGATCTCTAGTGATGGATAGGAGGCATTCTCAGTGATGTCACCGCTGATCTCTAGTGATGGATAGGAGGCATTCCCAGTGATGTCACCGCTGATCTCTAGTGATGGATAGGAGGCATTCTCAGTGATGTCACCGCTGATCTCTAGTGATGGATAGGAGGCATTCTCAGTGATGTCACTGCTGATCTCTAGTGATGGATAGGAGGCATTCTCAGTGATGTCACTGCTGATCTCTAGTGATGGATAGGAGGCATTCTCAGTGATGTCACCGCTGGTCTCTAGTGATGGATAGGAGGCATTCTCAGTGATGTCACTGCTGATCTCTAGTGATGGATAGGGGGCATTCTCAGTGATGTCACCCCTGATCTCTAGTGATGCATAGGAGGGATTCTCAGTGATGTCACTGCTGATCTGTAGTGATGGATAGGAGGCATTCTCAGTGATGTCACCGCTGATCTCTAGTGATGGATAGGAGGCATTCTCAGTGATGTCACCGCTGATCTCTAGTGATAGATAGGAGGCATTCTCAGTGATGTCACCACTGATCTCTAGTGATGGATAGGAGGCATTCTCAGTGATGTCACCGCTGATCTCTAGTGATGGATAGGAGGCATTCTCAGTGATGTCACTCCTGATCTCTAGTGATGGATAGGAGGCATTCTCAGTGATGTCACCTCTGATCTCTAGTGATGGATAGGAGGCATTCTCAGTGATGTCACCGCTGATCTCTAGTGATGGATAGGAGGCATTCTCAGTGATGTCACCGCTGATCTCTAGTGATGGATAGGAGGCATTCTCAGTGATGTCACCGCTGATATCTAGTGATGGATAGGAGGCATTCTCAGTGATGTCACCGCTGATATCTAGTGATGGATAGGAGGCATTCTCAGTGATGTCACCGCTGATCTCTAGTGATGGATAGGAGGCATTCTCAGTGATGACACCGCTGATCTCTAGTGATGGATAGGAGGCATTCTCAGTGATGACACCGCTGATCTCTAGTGATGGATAGGAGGCATTCTCAGTGATGTCACCGCTGATCTCTAGTGATGGATAGGAGGCATTCTCAGTGATGTCACCCCTGATCTCTAGTGATGGATAGAAGGCATTCTCAGTGATGTCACCGCTGATCTCTAGTGATGGATAGGAGGCATTCTCAGTGATGTCACTGCTGATCTCTAGTGATGGATAGGAGGCATTCTCAGTGATGTCACTGCTGATCTCTAGTGATGGATAGGAGGCATTCTCAGTGATGTCACCGCTGATCTCTAGTGATGGATAGGAGGCATTCTCAGTGATGTCAACGCTGATCTCTAGTGATGGATAGGAGGCATTCTCAGTGATGTCACCGCTGATCTCTAGTGATGGATAGGAGGCATTCTCAGTGATGTCACCGCTGATCTCTAGTGATGGATAGGAGGCATTCTCAGTGATGTCACCGCTGATCTCTAGTGATGGATAGGAGGCATTCTCAGTGATGTCACCGCTGATCTCTAGTGATGGATAGGAGGCATTCTCAGTGATGTCACCGCTGATCTCTAGTGATGGATAGGAGGCATTCTCAGTGATGTCACCTCTGATATCTAGTGATGGATAGGAGGCATTCTCAGTGATGTCACCGCTGATCTCTAGTGATGGATAGGAGGCATTCTCAGTGATGTCACCGCTGATCTCTAGTGATGGATAGGAGGCATTCTCAGTGATGTCACCTCTGATATCTAGTGATGGATAGGAGGCATTCTCAGTGATGTCACTCCTGATATCTAGTGATGGATAGGAGGCATTCTCAGTGATGTCACTCCTGATATCTAGTGATGGACAGGAGGCATTCTCAGTGATGTCACCGCTGATATCTAGTGATGGATAGGAGGCATTCTCAGTGATGTCACCGCTGATCTCTAGTGATGGATAGGAGGCATTCTCAGTGATGTCACCGCTGATCTCTAGTGATGGATAGGAGGCATTCTCAGTGATGACACCGCTGATCTCTAGTGATGGATAGGAGGCATTCTCAGTGATGTCACCGCTGATCTCTAGTGATGGATAGGAGGCATTCTCAGTGATGTCACCCCTGATCTCTAGTGATGGATAGAAGGCATTCTCAGTGATGTCACTGCTGATCTCTAGTGATGGATAGGAGGCATTCTCAGTGATGTCACCGCTGATCTCTAGTGATGGATAGGAGGCATTCTCAGTGATGTCAACGCTGATCTCTAGTGATGGATAGGAGGCATTCTCAGTGATGTCACCGCTGATCTCTAGTGATGGATAGGAGGCATTCTCAGTGATGTCACCGCTGATCTCTAGTGATGGATAGGAGGCATTCTCAGTGATGTCACCGCTGATCTCTAGTGATGGATAGGAGGCATTCTCAGTGATGTCACCGCTGATCTCTAGTGATGGATAGGAGGCATTCTCAGTGATGTCACCGCTGATCTCTAGTGATGGATAGGAGGCATTCTCAGTGATGTCACCGCTGATCTCTAGTGATGGATAGGTGGCATTCTCAGTGATGTCACCGGTGATCTCTAGTGATGGATAGGAGGCATTCTCAGTGATGTCACCGCTGATCCCTAGTGATGGATAGGAGGCATTCTCAGTGATGTCACCGCTGATCTCTAGTGATGGATAGGAGGCATTCTCAGTGATGTCACCGCTGATCTCTAGTGATGGATAGGAGGCATTCTCAGTGATGTCACCGCTGATCTCTAGTGATGGATAGGAGGCATTCTCAGTGATGTCACCGCTGATCTCTAGTGATGGATAGGAGGCATTCTCAGTGATGTCACCGCTGATCTCTAGTGATGGATAGGAGGCATTCTCAGTGATGTCACCGCTGATCTCTAGTGGTGGATAGGAGGCATTCTCAGTGATGTCACCCCTGATCTCTAGTGATGGATAGGAGACATTCTCAGTGATGTCACCGCTGATCTCTAGTGATGGATAGGAGGCATTCTCAGTTATGTCACCGCTGATCTCTAGTGATGGATAGGAGGCATTCTCAGTGATGTCACCGCTGATCTCTAGTGATGGATAGGAGGCATTCTCAGTGATGTCACCTCTGATCTCTAGTGATGGATATGAGGCATTCTCAGTGATGTCACCACTTATCTCTAGTGATGGATAGGAGGCCTTCTCAGTGATGTCACTGCTGATCTCTAGTGATGGATAGGAGGCATTCTCAGTGATGTCACCGCTGATCTCTAGTGATGGCTAGGAGGCATTCTCAGTGATGTCACTGCTGATCTCTAGTGATGGATAGGAGCCACTCTCAAAGATGTCACCGCTGATCTCTAGTGATGGATAGGAGGCATTCTCAGTGATGTCACCGCTGATCTCTAGTGATGGATAGGAGGCATTCTCAGTGATGTCACTGCTGATCTCTAGTGATGGATAGGAGGCATTCTCAGTGATGTCACCGCTGATCTCTAGTGATGGATAGGAGGCATTCTCAGTGATGTCACTGCTGATCTCTAGTGATGGATAGGAGGCATTCTCAGTGATGTCACCTCTGATCTCTAGTGATGGATAGGAGGCATTCTCAGTGATGTCACCGCTGATCTCTAGTGATGGATAGGAGGCATTCTCAGTGATGTCACCTCTGATCTCTAGTGATGGATAGGAGGCATTCTCAGTGATGTCACCGCTGATCTCTAGTGATGGATAGGAGGCATTCTCAGTGATGTCACTGCTGATCTCTAGTGATGGATAGGAGGCATTCTCAGTGATGTCACCTCTGATCTCTAGTGATGGATAGGAGGCATTCTCAGTGATGTCACCGCTGATCTCTAGTGATGGATAGGAGGCATTCTCAGTGATGTCACCGCTGATCTCTAGTGATGGATAGGAGGCATTCTCAGTGATGTCACCTCTGATCTCTAGTGATGAATAGGCGGCATTCTCAGTGATGTCACTGCTGATCTCTAGTGATGGATAGGAGGCATTCTCAGTCATGTCACCGCTGATCTCTAGTGATGGATAGGAGGCATTCTCAGTGATGTCACTGCTGATCTCTAGTGATGGATAGGAGGCATTCTCAGTGATGTCACCGCTGATCTCTAGTGATGGATAGGAGGCATTCTCAGTGATGTTACCGCTGATCTCTAGTGATGGATAGGAGGCATTCTCAGTGATGTCACCGCTGATCTCTAGTGATGGATAGGAGGCATTCTCAGTGATGTCACTGCTGATCTCTAGTGATGGATAGGAGGCATTCTCAGTGATGTCACCGCTGATCTCTAGTGATGGATAGGAGGCATTCTCAGTGATGTTACCGCTGATCTCTAGTGATGGATAGGAGGCATTCTCAGTGATGTCACCGCTGATCTCTAGTGATGGATAGGAGGCATTCTCAGTGATGTCACTGCTGATCTCTAGTGATGGATAGGAGGCATTCTCAGTGATGTCACCGCTGATCTCTAGTGATGGATAGGAGGCATTCTCAGTGATGTTACCGCTGATCTCTAGTGATGGATAGGAGGCATTCTCAGTGATGTCACCGCTGATCTCTAGTGATGGATAGGAGGCATTCTCAGTGATGTCACTGCTGATCTCTAGTGATGGATAGGAGGCATTCTCAGTGATGTCACTGCTGATCTCTAGTGATGGATAGGAGGCATTCTCAGTGATGTCACCGCTGGTCTCTAGTGGTGGATAGGAGGCATTCTCAGTGATGTCACCGCTGATCTCTAGTGATGGATAGGTGGCATTCTCAGTGATGTCACCACTGATCTCTACTGATGGATAGGAGGCATTCTCAGTGATGTCACCGCTGATCTCTAGTGATGGATAGGAGGCATTCTCAGTGATGTCACCCCTGATCTCTAGTGATGGATAGGAGGCATTCTCAGTGATGTCACTGCTGATCTCTAGTGATGGATAGGAGGCATTCTCAGTGATGTCACCGCTGATCCCTAGTGATGGATAGGAGGCATTCTCAGTGATGTCACCGCTGATCTCTAGTGATGGATAGGAGGCATTCTCAGTGATGTCACCGCTGATCCCTAGTGATGGATAGGAGGCATTCTCAGTGATGTCACCGCTGATCTCTAGTGATGGATAGGAGGCATTCTCAGTGATATCACCGCTGATCTCTAGTGATGGATAGGAGGCATTCTCAGTGATGTCACCTCTGATCTCTAGTGATGGATAGGAGGCATTCTCAGTGATGTCACTGCTAATCTCTAGTGATGGATAGGAGGCATTCTCAGTGATGTCACCGCTGATCTCTAGTGATGGATAGGAGGCATTCTCAGTGATGTCACCCCTGATCTCTAGTGATGGATAGGAGGCATTCTCAGTGATGTCACCTCTGATCTCTAGTGATGGATAGGAGGCATTCTCAGTAATGTCACTGCTGATCTCTAGTGATGGATAGGAGGCATTCTCAGTGATGTCACCGCTGATCTCTAGTGATGGATAGGCGGCATTCTCAGTGATGTCACCGCTGATCTCTAGTGATGGATAGGAGGCATTCTCAGTGATGTCACCACTGATCTCTAGTGATGGATAGGAGGCATTCTCAGTGATGTCACCGCTGATCTCTAGTGATGGATAGGAGGCATTCTCAGTGATATCACCGCTGATCTCTAGTGATGGATAGGAGGCATTCTCAGTGATGTCACTGCTGATCTCTAGTGATGGATAGGAGGCATTCTCAGTGATGTCACCGCTGATATCTAGTGATGAATAGGCGGCATTCTCTGTGATGTCACTGCTGATCTCTAGTGATGGATAGGAGGCATTCTCAGTGATGTCACCGCTGATCTCTAGTGATGGATAGGAGGCATTCTCAGTGATGTTACCGCTGATCTCTAGTGATGGATAGGAGGCATTCTCAGTGATTTCACCGCTGATCTCTAGTGATGGATAGGAGGCATTCTCAGTGATGTCACTGCTGATCTCTAGTGATGGATAGGAGGCATTCTCAGTGATGTCACTGCTGATCTCTAGTGATGGATAGGAGGCATTCTCAGTGATGTCACCTCTGATCTCTAGTGATGAATAGGCGGCATTCTCAGTGATGTCACCGCTGATCTCTAGTGATGGATAGGAGGCATTCTCAGTGATGTCACCGCTGATCTCTAGTGATGGATAGGAGGCATTCTCAGTGATGTTACCGCTGATCTCTAGTGATGGATAGGAGGCATTCTCAGTGATTTCACCGCTGATCTCTAGTGATGGATAGGAGGCATTCTCAGTGATGTCACTGCTGATCTCTAGTGATGGATAGGAGGCATTCTCAGTGATGTCACTGCTGATCTCTAGTGATGGATAGGAGGCATTCTCAGTGATGTCACCTCTGATCTCTAGTGATGAATAGGCGGCATTCTCAGTGATGTCACTGCTGATCTCTAGTGATGGATAGGAGGCATTCTCAGTGATGTCACTGCTGATCTCTAGTGATGGATAGGAGGCATTCTCAGTGATGTCACCGCTGATCTCTAGTGATGGATAGGAGGCATTCTCAGTGATGTCACCGCTGATCTCTAGTGATGGATAGGAGGCATTCTCAGTGATGTCACCCCTTATCTCTAGTGTTGGATAGGAGACATTCTCAGTGATGTCACCTCTGATCTCTAGTGATGGATAGGAGGCATTCTCAGTGATGTCACCGCTGATCTCTAGTGATGGATAGGAGGCATTCTCAGTGATGTCACCGATGATTTCTAGTGATGGATAGGAGGCATTCTCAGTGATGTCACCACTGATCTCTAGTGATGGATAGGAGGCATTCTAAGTGATGTCACCGCTGATCTCTAGTGATGGATAGGAGGCATTCTCAGTGATGTCACCCCTGATCTCTAGTGATGGATAGGAGACATTCTCAGTGATGTCACCTCTGATCTCTAGTGATGGATAGGAGGCATTCTCAGTGATGTCACCGCTGATCTCTAGTGATGGATAGGAGGCATTCTCAGTGATGTCACCGCTGATCTCTAGTGATGGATAGGAGGCATTCTCAGTGATGTCACCGCTGATCTCTAGTGATGGATAGGAGGCATTCTCAGTGATGTCACCGATGATTTCTAGTGATGGATAGGAGGCATTCTCAGTGATGTCACCACTGATCTCTAGTGATGGATAGGAGGCATTCTCAGTGATGTCACCGCTGATCTCTAGTGATGGATAGGAGGCATTCTCAGTGATGTCACCGCTGATCTCTAGTGGTGGATAGGAGGCATTCTCAGTGATGTCACCCCTGATCTCTAGTGATGGATAGGAGACATTCTCAGTGATGTCACCGCTGATCTCTAGTGATGGATAGGAGGCATTCTCAGTGATGTCACCGCTGATCTCTAGTGATGGATAGGAGGCATTCTCAGTGATGTCACCGCTGATCTCTAGTGATGGATAGGACGCATTCTCAGTGATGTCACCGCTGATCTCTAGTGATGGATAGGAGGCATTCTCAGTGATGTCACCGCTGATCTCTAGTGGTGGATAGGAGGCATTCTCAGTGATGTCACCCCTGATCTCTAGTGATGGATAGGAGACATTCTCAGTGATGTCACCGCTGATCTCTAGTGATGGATAGGAGGCATTCTCAGTGATGTCACCGCTGATCTCTAGTGATGGATAGGAGGCATTCTCAGTGATGTCACCGCTGATCTCTAGTGATGGATAGGAGGCATTCTCAGTGATGTCACCTCTGATCTCTAGTGATGGATATGAAGCATTCTCAGTGATGTCACCACTTATCTCTAGTGATGGATAGGAGGCCTTCTCAGTGATGTCACCGCTGATCTCTAGTGATGGATAGGAGGCATTCTCAGTGATGTCACCTCTGATCTCTAGTGATGGATATGAGGCATTCTCAGTGATGTCACCACTTATCTCTAGTGATGGATAGGAGGCATTCTCAGTGATGTCACTGCTGATCTCTAGTGATGGATAGGAGGCATTCTCAGTGATGTCACCACTTATCTCTAGTGATGGATAGGAGGCATTCTCAGTGATGTCACTGCTGATCTCTAGTGATGGATAGGAGGCATTCTCAGTGATGTCACTGCTGATCTCTAGTGATGGATAGGAGGCATTCTCAAAGATGTCACCGCTGATCTCTAGTGATGGATAGGAGGCATTCTCAGTGATGTCACCGCTGATCTCTAGTGATGGATAGGAGGCATTCTCAGTGATGTCACCGCTGATCTCTAGTGATGGATAGGAGGCATTCTCAGTGATGTCACCGCTGATCTCTAGTGATGGATAGGAGGCATTCTCAGTGATGTCACCGCTGATCTCTAGTGATGGATAGGAGGCATTCTCATTGATGTCACCGCTGATCTCTAGTGATGGATAGGAGGCATTCTCAGTGATGTCACCGCTGATCTCTAGTGATGGATAGGAGGCATTCTCAGTGATGTCACCGCTGATCTCTAGTGATGGATAGGAGGCATTCTCAGTGATGTCACTGCTGATCTCTAGTGATGGATAGGAGGCATTCTCAGCGATGTCACCGCTGATCTCTAGTGATGGATAGGAGGCATTCTCACTGATGTCACCGCTGATCTCTAGTGATGGATAGGAGGCATTCTCACTGATGTCACCGCTGATCTCTAGTGATGGATAGGAGGCATTCTCAGTGATGTCACCGCTGATCTCTAGTGATGGATAGGAGGCATTCTCAGTGATGTCACCGCTGATCTCTAGTGATGGATAGGAGGCATTCTCAGTGATGTCACCGCTGATATCTAGTGATGGATAGGAGGCATTCTCAGTGATGTCACCGCTGATCTCTAGTGATGGATAGGAGGCATTCTCAGTGATGTCACCGCTGATATCTAGTGATGGATAGGAGGCATTCTCAGTGATGTCACCGCTGATCTCTACTGATGGATAGGTGGCATTCTCAGTGATGTCACCGCTGATCTCTAGTGATGGATAGGAGGCATTCTCAGTGATGTCACCGCTGATCTCTAGTGATGGATAGGAGGCATTCTCAGTGATGTCACTGCTGATCTCTAGTGATGGATAGGAGGCATTCTCAGTGATGTCACCGCTGATCTCTAGTGATGGATAGGAGGCATTCTCAGTGATGTCACCGCTGATCTCTAGTGATGGATAGGCGGCATTCTCAGTGATGTCACCGCTGATCTCTAGTGATGGATAAGAGGCATTCTCAGTGATGTCACTGTTGATCTCTAGTGATGGATAAGAGGCATTCTCAGTGATGTCACCGCTGATCTCTAGTGATGGATAGGAGGCATTCTCAGTGATGTCACCGCTGATCTCTAGTGATGGATAGGAGGCATTCTCTGATGTCACCGCTGATCTCTAGTGATGGATAGGAGGCATTCTCAGTGATGTCACCGCTGATCTCTGGTGATGGATAGGGGCATTCTCAGTGATGTCACCGCTGATCTCTAGTGATGGATAGGAGGCATTCTCAGTGATGTCACCGCTGATCTCTAGTGATGGATAGGAGGCATTCTCTGATGTCACCGCTGATCTCTAGTGATGGATAGGAGGCATTCTCAGTGATGTCACCGCTGATCTCTGGTGATGGATAGGGGCATTCTCAGTGATGTGGATGTATTTACAGTTTTCTCTCCAGTGGTCGTGGTCCGTGGACACTTTGCCCGTGGATGCTCTTTCCTCTATGGAGCAGATATAACGTTGTTTATAATAAACCTGTTGTCGAGTAGGTAATGACTATGAGGTATTCTGGGGCTCCTTGCAGAGAATGTAAATGAATGTATGATTCCAGCTCCTGTGACTGGACTTTAGTGAACCTTTCCATCACATTGGTAACTTTGTTGTTAGGCCATTACGTCTTCTCATCTTTTCCAGAGTCCCGAATGACTGTGTGTGTTGGCCGTGTTTGTTGTCACCCAGCTTTCTCAATAATGTCTGCTTATTCTCCTCAGATTTCTCCTTCTCACGAAAGGCTCAGTCCTGTGTACAATTACTCCCTCAGTCACCTGTTTATGGGCCATAAACGTGGACTGCTGGCGCTGTATGGCGCTGTATGCGTGTCGGCCATGTGCTGCTGGATTTCTGCCTCCTTCCATTGTCGAGCTCCTCGTTTTGACCCACTTACAGGATAATGTGTGGCGCAGAGTGAGCGGCCTGTAGTGTTTCCCCACAGTCTGTCCGATACGGCAGATCACATAATGCTACATCTGTACATGTCTCCTCCACGGGCTCGCTGTACACAGGGTAGCGTTTTGTGCTCCGTTACTACCTTTACAAACTGGTAAAGTTGCCCTCTGCCCTAAGTTTCTCCATTTTTTCTTATTATCTAGAGCAATTTTAATATATTACATGTTTTCATGCTATGGCGCCACAGAGTGCTTTTTTATTTGTTATGTATGGACGTTTTCAAGCTTTCTTTCTGTCAGACTTGTCTCCAGTTTGTATTTTTTTTTCCTCATGTTATGGCCACATGGCAGCCCACTTGCCATCCTGGCTGGTAGCAGGAAAGGACAGATGTTTTGTGGAGAGGCTGCAGGTGGAGCGCCTTATTTTCAGGTCTCCTCCTCTCCACATTTCACAGTGAGCTGTGTCTTGTACTGTAAATTTCTTTGTATTTTCCAACAACTTTCGGCCTGTCAGGGCAGTGAGTGATATCTGAGACAGGTCAAGAGGTTTGTAATGACACTGTGATGTTCTCTCAGGATGCCGCGGGGCGCACTTCACACCAAATGTATTTGCCTTAAGAGAGCCTTAGGTGAGGACAGCCATTCTCTCTCTCCGAGACCTACCATTACTGCTCTTTGCTGCGGATATTGCACCTCAACTACTGCTTCTAGTACAGTAGAAAATCCACTATTGACGCTAGTATCTTCTTAGAGGGTACATCCACTTTGAGTGGCCCAGAAAAGAACGGAAAGATTTTTTAATTTTTTTCACTTTTTTTTTTAACTCTTTCCTGGCTTCTTAAAGGGAACCTGGCGCTTGACCATAAATGTGTAATTTGTTTTCCTTCCTGGTGTAAATACCACTGTTCTCCTGATTCCGGAAATGTTTTTCTTTTATCCCTGCACCATACCCTGTCCTCAATTTTGCTTTCCAGGAGATTTTGAGAAGCTTCAGCAGGGCCTAAGAGTTTCACTCCTTCAGGCCTTCAGGAGGACTTCCTTTTCTTCCAGCAGTTACCTTAATATTCCAGGATAGTTATCAAACATGAGCTATGGTACCATACGATATGTACTAATATTGTTCTCACAGAGAGAGGTGTTATAAGGAGACTGGATGATTAGCCCCAGAGTTAATAGGAAGAAGCTTCTTGTGATATGAAGTGAAAGCTGTAGAACTGTTGTGTCAGCCTTATTGGTGGTCACCTATCTTATGAATGTCTGATAACCACCATGTTTTCTTTCAGCTGGAGAGATTCTCCAATGCCATCTTGGAGTCTTTGATAGTGCAGAACATCTCCAAGGAAGATCCAAAGCAGAAGGTGAATCTTAAGAAGAACCAGGTGGAGTCCTCCTTGGTACAAGCTCCAAACAGGAGACACTCAATACACTCCCCAATTGGTGTGTATGGCTTTCGAGTCTTCAGCAACGACAATCCTGGCTTCTCTGATATAAGAGGGGCGAGAGCTGGCGTGCAGGGCCGGAGATGCCTGAGTCTGGACAGCCCATTGTACCCCTCCAAGATCCAGTAGGACTAGGTGCATTGTGTCTGGAAGTGATGGTGACTACTGGTATTAGGCTCTGCCCACATCTATTATAGATTCGTAGATTCGTGTTAGAAATATGTCAGAAGATACTTCAAAGTTGAGCTGCCCTTTAACAATCTATAGTCCTGATATGCAATGTATATGCTTAAGTCTCTATATCCAGCTTTTCCGTACCTCTCTAACTTAGGCCTCTTTCACGTTTCGATAGAACTACATCAGGAGGTGTCCTTCATTAGGCCTCTATCAGACATCAGTGTCTTCGGTACGTGTGGTGACAGTTTTCACACGTTCCGGAGACACTTACACACGTAGACACATTCAAGTGAATGGGTCTGTGCACAAGTCAGTGTGTTTCCACAGACTGTGTGTCTGTGGGCAAAACACGCTGACGTGTCTGTTTGTTAACAGCAGCACAGGCTGCAAAAGTCCCGCACACATGCATACTGATGACTGATTGGCTGCGTCTTTATTTACCATACAACTATAGGATTAGTAATGGATAGAAGTCTTATAGATGCCTCTCCATTACTAAGCCATGGGCATTATGTCTCCGGACAATACAAAGGTGACATCAACCCCACAAATATGAACCCCACTTGCCACCACTACAGGGCAAGATGGAAGAGCCAGGCAAAGCACCAGAATTTGCACATCTAATAGATGTGCCTTTTCTGGGGCAGCTGCAGGCTGTTGTTTTTAGGCTGGAGTGGGGACAATATCCATTGCCCCTTACCAGCCTGTCTTCTTTAGCTTGACTGGTTGTCAAAAATGGGGGGACCCCATGCTATTTTTTACAATTATTTAAATAATTTAAAAAAATGGGGTGGGGACCCTTCTATTCTTGAGAGCCAGCCTTGCTGAAGCAAACAGCTGAGGGTTGCAGCCCACAGCTGTCAGGTTTGCCTGGCTGGTTATCAAAAATACAGGGGAACCCACTTCTTTTTGTTTTAATTATTTATTTATTGCACAGGCGGTGGCTGATGAATACTCCCATCAGCCATTGCCTGCTCTCGGTGTTATCAGTTGAATTGATAGCCGACTGCAGCGCAAGCAGGAGAGAATGAGGAGGGCTGTCTTCAGCTCCCGGCGTTGAGGAACAGCGCGAACAGTACCGTGTGATACTGATGCGGCTCACGGTTGCCACACATATTAAAACACACAAACAAATATCTCCAGTACTGTTTTTTTCCATTACTGGAAATATCAGGATGTGTTAAAGACCCCTAAGAAAGAGCATTAACAAGTCAATCCATGTTTCTTAACCCCATTCTAACCCTACTAATAACACAGTGAGATTTGTGGGGGACTTGAGGGAGCAAAGGCAAAATGGATGGAAGAGATAGCAGGAGAGAATGGGACCCGGCACTGAGGGTAGAGAATAGCAAAGATATACTATAAGCTTGACACTCACACAACACTTTAATTGGCCAAATCAGGTAGTCAGGTTGGATTGTGCACAATGGCAAATGATCAGCCAACTCCTGCGATTTTGCCATTCACTTGCATTTTTGGATGAAAATTCCCACTTTACAGATCACAATTTTAGTAGACAAGCCATCCTCCTGACCACTTCCCGATATATATACAGTCATGGCCAAAAGTATAGACACCCCTGCAATTCTGTCAGATAATACTCATTTTCTTCCTGAAAATGATTGCAAACACAAATTACTTGGTAATATTATCTTCATTTAATTTGTCTTAAATGAAAAAACACAAAAGAGAATGAAGCAAAAAGCAAAACATTGATCATTTCACACAAAACTCCAAAAATGGGCCAGACAAAAGTATTGGCACCCTCAGCCTAATACTTGGTTTCACAACCTTTAGCCAAAATAACTGCGACCAACCGCTTCCGGTAACCATCAATGAGTTTCTTACAATGCTCTGTTGGAATTTTAGACCATTCTTCTTTGGCAAACTGCTCCAGGTCCCTGATATCTGAACGGTGTCTTCTCCAAACTGCCATTTTTAGATCTCTCCACAGTTGTTCTATGGGATTCAGGTCTGGACTAATTGCTGGCCACCTTAGAAGTCTCCAGTGCTTTCTCTCAAACCATTTTCTAGTGCTTTTTGAAGTGTGTTTTGGGTCATTGTCCTGCTGGAAGACCCATGACCTCTGAGGGAGACCCAGCTTTCTCACACTGGGCCCTACATTATGCTGCAAAATTTGTTGGTAGTCTTCAGACTTCATAATGCCATGCACACGGTCAAGCAGTCCAGTGCCAGAGGCAGCAAAGCAACCCCAAAACATCAGGGAACCTCCGCCATGTTTGACTGTAGGGACCGTGTTCTTTTCTTTGAATGCCTCTTTTTTTCTCCTGTAAACTCTATGTTGATGCCTTTGCCCAAAAAGCTCTACTTTTGTCTCATCTGACCAGAGAACATTCTTCCAAAATGTTTTAGGCTTTTTCAGGTAAGTTTTTGCAAACTCCAGCCTGGCTTTTTTATGTCTCGGGGTAAGAAGTGGGGTCTTCCTGGGTCTCCTACCATACAGTCCGTTTTCATTCAGATAGTACGGGTTGAACAAGGTCCCTACAGTCAAACATGGCGGAGGTTCCCTGATGTTTTGGGGTTGCTTTGCTGCCTCTGGCACTGGACTGCTTGACCGTGTGCATGGCATTATGAAGTCTGAAGACTAACAACAAATTTTGCAGCATAATGTAGGGCCCAGTGTGAGAAAGCTGTGTCTCCCTCAGAGGTCATGGGTCTTCCAGCAGGACAATGACCCAAAACACACTTCAAAAAGCACGAGAAAATGGTTTGAGAGAAAGCACTGGAGACTTCTAAGGTGGCCAGCAATGAGTCCAGACCTGAATCCCATAGAACACCTGTGGAGAGATCTAAAAATGACAGTTTGGAGAAGACGCCCTTCAGGTATCAGGGACCTGGAGCAGTTTGCCAAAGAAGAATGGTCTAAAATTCCAACAGAACATTGTAAGAAACTCATTGATGGTTACCGGAAGCGGTTGGTCGCAGTTATTTTGGCTAAAGGTTGTGAAACCAAGTATTAGGCTGAGGGTGCCAATACGTTTGTCTGGCCCATTTTTGCAGTTTTGTGTGAAATGATCAATGTTTTGCTTTTTGCTTCATTCTCTTTTGTGTTTTTTCATTTAAGACAAATTAAATGAAGATAATATTACCAAGTAATTTGTGTTTGCAATCATTTTCAGGAAGAAAATGAGTATTATCTGACAGAATTGCAGGGGTGTGAATACTTTTGGCCATGACTGTATATGCAACTCAGCCGAATGAGTAGGTTTTGTGATTGTGGATAGGGGAGTAAACCACAGAGACTCCCTCGGTCCTGTCCCCCTCAATCATACTCCACTGCCCCCTCCAAACTTCTGAGTCATCTCTTCCTGAAGACTCTTCTGCCCTCTCTCCTCCAGACTTTTGTATCCTTGCTCCTCCAGGCTTCTTAATCAATCCCTCCAGACCCTTTTGTCCAGACTTTTTGTGTGTCATCACTCCTCCAGACTTTGCTGTCCTTCTCCTCTGTATCCCACTATTCCAGACTCCTTTGTTGCCTCCTCCTCCAGACTTCTCTGTGTCCCCCCTCTTCCAAACTTCTCTCTCATCCTCCTCCTCCAGGTGCTCCCTCCTCCAGACTATTGTGTCCCCCCTCCTCCTGCATTTTCTGTGTCCTCCCTAATCTATATATCCTGTAGGTTACAAGAAACACTGGGCATGTCACAGTGTTGCCCATGTACAACTGGTGTAGGAAGATTGACCTTGATGGACCTAGGTCTTTTTTCAACCTATGTAACCATCCGTGGTCTACAATCCATTCTCCCCTGCAGTTTAAAAAATAAAGCTGAATTTTGATTGGTTGTTAGAGATCCTGACAATGTGGCCCTCACCCATCAGGACTGATTATGGATGACTGCGTCTATATTGTGTACAGATGATTGCTTATGTTCTTTATGCTTCACTTATAACTACAATACAGTATATACACACACACACCTATATATAGAGATGTTAGCACAGCTTAAAAGCCACAGGTTGGGGACACTGGGTCCAGTTATGTGAAGTGCGCAGCCTGAGAGCTAACAGGAGAGCAGCATAGTCCTTATATACTCATCTGACATTCATATTATGTATTATAACCATAACAATTTTTGAACAATAAATATTTTATTTTCAGAAAATGAAAAAATTTATTTATTTATTTTTTACAATTTTCAGAGATGGTGTAAAAAAATAAATATCTTCATGTAAACGTTGTTTCTGACCTAAGATTATATATAAATATATACAAACACCTATATATGCAGTCTCTGAGCCAGCAGATGCAACACACAAAAGGTTTAACTGTCCATTGAGATTTTAGGGAGGTTCAGTACTGAACTCTATAGATCAGTATGTTCTGTATATTTCTCACCACAACTTTTGAAGTTATTAATTGCAGTTCTAGAAGGGCTACAGAAAGCCTGGTGGAACTCCGCCATAGGCAGAATGGGGCAGACTAAGGAACTAGGTCTTGACAGTCCTGCCTAGTGCAATGTAGGACTGCTGACACCTCACAGCTGCGCATGCTCCAGTGTGGGGTGGTACCGCCTGCCAGCGAAAAGTTTTCCAAAAGTTTGCATAGTAGTCTGCATTCCTCCAAGTCCTACCGCGACGGCAAAAGTCCAAAGTGGCGTCCCGGGCATGGAGGCGATAACTTTGAGGACAGTGATGCAACCGAGGATCAGTCATTGACATTCCCTAAGCTGTTATGGTGGAGAAAAAGGTGTTAAAGTCTGTCTCCAAAGGGTTATGTCCACCATGGATGAGGTTGGGTCTTCCTGCCTCATTCGGTCCTTCTTCTCCCGAAGACAGCAGACATGCTCCTCACTATGCCCTTGATGCCCACGTTCTTCTTGCTCAAGCTCCGGCTCGCCCTCACCCTCTCGAGCAGTTGGTGGAAAACCACTAATGAGCCATGGTAGGTCTCTGCTGCCGAGATCTCAAAAAAGTCACAGTCCGAAGTAATGGCAAGAAGGCGACCCTCCTCGCTGGAAATCTGACGCCGGTGCTGGAGGTCCCGCTTGTTGCCCACAATGATGATGGGCGTGGAGCTGTGCCGCTTCTTCAGCTGGCGGATTCGCTGGAGCTGCTGCCGCACCACACTGAAGCTGTCACGGTCACAGAGGCTGTAGACGAGGATGAAACCATCTGCCCAGCGCAGCTGCTCCTCGCTGACACAGCTCTGCAAGCTCGGCTTCTGCAGGGGAGGGGAGGATATCAGACATCAGACATTTGCTACCAGGAAAGCTGGGTGATAGCCAATACAATGCTAAAACTGAAGGAACGCAGGTCTGCAGAGGTGTAATAACCTGCAGGATATATCACTGTATCTGTCAGAGGGTGGAGAGCGATGTTCTGCAGAGAGGTCAGTGGTGTAATAATCTGTAGGATATATCACTATGTATCTGTCAGGAGGAGGAGGAGCGATGTTCTGCAGAGAGGTCAGTGGTGTAATAATCTGCAGGATATATCACTGTATCTGTCAGGAGGTGGAGGAGCGATGTTCTGCAGAGTGGTCAGTGGTGTAATAATCTGCAGGATATATCACTGTATCTGTCAGGAGGTGGAGGAGCGATGTTCTGCAGAGTGGTCAGTGGTGTAATAATCTGCAGGATATATCACTGTATCTGTCAGGAGGTGGAGGAGCGATGTTCTGCAGAGAGGTCAGTGGTGTAATAATCTGCAGGATATATCACTGTATCTGTCAGGAGGTGGAGGAGCGATGTTCTGCAGAGTGGTCAGTGGTGTAATAATCTGCAGGATATATCACTATGTATCTGTCAGGAGGAGGAGGAGCGATGTTCTGCAGAGAGGTCAGTGGTGTAATAATCTGCAGGATATATCACTGTATCTGTCAGGAGGTGGAGGAGCGATGTTCTGCAGAGTGGTCAGTGGTGTAATAATCTGCAGGATATATCACTATGTATCTGTCAGGAGGAGGAGGAGCGATGTTCTGCAGAGAGGTCAGTGGTGTAATAATCTGCAGGATATATCACTATGTATCTGTCAGGAGGTGGAGGAGCGATGTTCTGCAGAGAGGTCAGTGGTGTAATAATCTGCAGGATATATCACTATGTATCTGTCAGGAGGTGGAGGAGCGATGTTCTGCAGAGAGGTCAGTGGTGTAATAATCTGCAGGATATATCACTATGTATCTGTCAGGAGGTGGAGGAGCGATGTTCTGCAGAGAGGTCAGTGGTGTAATCTGCAGGATACATCACTATGTATCTGTCAGGAGGTGGAGGAGTGATGTTCTGCAGAGAGGTCAGTGGTGTAATAATCTGCAGGATATATCACTATGTATCTGTCAGGAGGTGGAGCAGCGATGATCTGCAGAGAGGTCAGTGGTGTAATAATCTGCAGGATATATCACTATGTATCTGTCAGGAGGTGGAGGAGCGATGTTCTGCAGAGAGGTCAGTGGTGTAATAATCTGCAGGATATATCACTATGTATCTGTCAGGAGGTGGAGGAGCGATGATCTGCAGAGAGGTCAGTGGTGTAATAATCTGCAGGATATATCACTATGTATCTGTCAGGAGGTGGAGGAGCGATGTTCTGCAGAGAGGTCAGTGGTGTAATAATCTGCAGGATATATCACTATGTATCTGTCAGGAGGTGGAGGAGCGATGATCTGCAGAGAGGTCAGTGGTGTAATAATCTGCAGGATATATCACTATGTATCTGTCAGGAGGTGGAGGAGCCATGTTCTGCAGAGAGGTCAGTGGTGTAATAATCTGCAGGATATATCACTATGTATCTGTCAGGAGGTGGAGGAGCCATGTTCTGCAGAGAGGTCAGTGGTGTAATAATCTGCAGACCAGGGACCGTTATTATGGTACGGTGTATAATGGGTGATTACCTGTGGGCAGACAGAGTCCCAGATGCTGAAGGAGGTGTCTCTGCCGTCCAGGCTGATGTTGTGGGTGTAGATGGACTCTGTAATATATAATGGAGGGTGAGTATAATATTGTACATTATCATCTGGATTATTATCACCTGTATTATAATCTCCGCTCACCTGTGCCCACGTATTCTCCAATAAACCTCCGTGTCAGGAAGCGAACGGTGAGAGCTGCAGATATGAAGATGGAGGTAAGACAGGAGGACTTGGCAGAAGAGCTGGCCATCTAACAACAATAATTCTTAGAAAATGCACTTACCAGATTTTCCCACGTTTTCAGCTCCCAGGACCAGGATGTTGGCTTCCGCCTTGTGTTGCTGGTGGCTGGAGTCGGTCATCCTGGTGAGCTGCTGTACGACCATTTGTAATCCGGTGCTCAGACAGAGGAGAAGAAAGAACTGTGAGGACTGGAGCTGGATGGAAGAGACTAGAGATTTATAGGAGGAGGGCGGGCAAAGCCAGTGAGACTGACAGCAGCAGCCACCAATCACAGGGGACCTCATGGGGTGTGATGTTTACAAGACCAAAGCAGCGATACCTGCAGGGGGTCCTCAAGTGTGACAGTGCTTGTACTAATGTCATCAATCAGTGCGCCCCCCAAGGAGACAGAACCTGTGCAATCACAGGACAGAAAGCTGTACGGGGAAATATTTATTTAGTTTACTCACTTATATAGCACCATTAATTCCACAGCACTTTACAGCTATTATCATTTCTGCACAATCTGCATCCCCTACTAGTATGTTTTTAGAATGTGGGCGGAAACCGGAGAACCCGGAGGAAACCCACACAAACATGGAGGGAACATACAAACTCCTTACAGATGTTGTCCTTGGTGGGATTTGAACCCAGGAACCCAGCGCTGCTGTGCTAACCACTGAGCTACCGTGCTGCTCTATATATAGTACAGTGCTAACCACTGAGCCACCGTGCTGTTCTATATATAGTACAGTGCTAACCACTGAGCCACCGTGCTGTTCTATATATAGTACAGTGCTAACCACTGAGCCACCGTGCTGCTCTATATATAGTACAGTGCTAACCACTGAGCCACCGTGCTGCTCTATATATAGTACAGTGCTAACCACTGAGTCACCGTGCTGTTCTATATATAGTACAGTGCTAACCACTGAGACACTGTCTATAGTACAGTACTAACCACTGAGCTGCTTTATATATATAGTACAATGCTAACCATTGAGTCACCGCGCTGCTCTATATATAGTACAGTGTTAACCACTGAGCCACCGTTCTGCTATAAATATGTATATATAGTACAGCGCTAACCACTGAGCCACTGTGCTGTTCTATATATAGTAAAAGGCTAACCATTGAGTCACCGCGCTGCTCTATATATAGTACAGTGCTAACCACTGAGCCACCGTTCTGCTATATATGTATATATAGTACGAAAATTGAGCTTGGATTAAGTTGGTATACATGCAGCACATAAGCACATGTTCACATTGGCCATAAAACATACAAAACCTACAAGAAATAAAATGAGCAAAAACCCTGCTGTAACTAAATAAGTAAAAACACACAGAGACCCCAACAACAGGGACCTAAGAGCGGCCCATGACACCCTACAGAGGCAATACAAGTGCATCCTCAAGGAGAAAAAACAGAGTCACATCTCCCAGAAACTACGGCAGCTTGAAGACTCCCTCCAGGACAACTCATTCTGGAAGACCTGGAGTCATATCGGCACAAAACCCAAGCAGAACACCCTCCACATCCAGAATGGCAACATCTGACACAACTACTTTGAAAGCCTCTGCAGGAACATACCAGAAGAAGACCTAACCCCAGAGCAGCAACATCTAACTGAGGAAACAGTCAAGGACTTCCAAAACCCTCTGGACACACCAATCAGTGTGCTGGAAATAAAGGATAGAATCAGACTGATGAAATGCAAGAAGGCCGGGGCAGTTACGGCATCCTGCCAGGGATGATCAAATACATGCAGCACTGGCAAAACTTTTCACCCACGTCCTAAACATCGGCTACTTCCCACAATGCTGGAATCAAGGTCTCATTACGCCCATCTACAAGAATGGAGACCGATACAGTCCAGCAAACTACAGAGGGATCTGTGTCAATATCATTCTGGGAAAACTGTTTAACAGCATCAATAATAAAAAGATCATCACCTTCCTCACCCAGCGTGACATCCTCAGCAGAAGCCAAGCTGGGTTCATGACAAACCACCGCACTACCGATCACATCTACGCCCTGCACAGCCTCATCAAGACCCACGTCCACAGCAAAAAACGGGAAAATATTTGCATGCTTCGTGGACTTCAAGAAGGCCTTTGACTCAGTGCGAAACCCCGGCCTGTTTCTGAAACTCCTGGAAAGCGGAATAGGTGGCAGAACCTACAACGTCATCAAGAGCTCATACACTGAGAACCGTTGCAGCGTGAAGGTGAACGGGAAGAGGACAGCCTTCTTCCGGCAGGGCCGCGGGGTCAGGTCAGACAGGGCTGCAGCCTGAGCCCAACTCCATTCAACATCTACATAAATGGACTGGCAGCAGCTCTAGAATCATCGTCCACCCCAGGTCTCAGTCTGCAAAACCGAGAGGTGAAGTTACTGCTGTACTCAGATGGGTTCCTGCTACTACCCCCAACCGAGAGAGGCCTCCAAGATAGCCTGGCAGTGCTGGAAACATTCAGCACCACCTGGGCGCAGCCCATCAACCAAAAGAAGACCAAAGTCATGGTGTTTCAGAAGAGGAACCAGAATAAAAACCCCACTCACTCCCTCAAATTAAATGGTTCCACACTGGAGAAGACCAACAGCTATACCTACCTCGGTCTGGAGCTAAGCCAATCTGGGAGCCTCAAGCAAGCAGCAGAGGCCCTGAAAGATCAAGCGTGCAGAACCTTCTATGCCTTCAGAAGACAACTGTACCACCTCAAACCACTGGTGAGAGTTTGGCTTAAGATATTTGATAGCGTCATCTCTCCTATACTGCTGTATGGTAGTGAGGTTTGGGGCCCAGCGACTTACCCAGACCAGACAAAGTGGGATTCCAGCCCAACCGAAGTCTTCCACCTGGAGTTCTGCAAATATCTCTTTCAAGTACATCGCAGCACCTCAAACATAGTCTATCGGAGTATACTGATTCATGTATACAATGGTTGAACATTCTGCTGGTATATAATTCGCTATGATGCCACCTAATATAATGTCGGCAACATCGTACTGGTTCATTTATTTGACAATTTATTGTTTGACACTGTTTTCTACAAGAGAATGTTGATATTCATGTTCTAAGTTAATCACTTTGAAAATGTTTATTTTCAATAAAAATTGATAATTATAAAAAAAACATAAGAGAAAAATAACCTTCGGCACTCAACAAGTCCACACTCAAATGTTCTTAATGAAGATAAATTTATTCATTGATAGTCAGAAAAAATGGATGACAGACAAAAAATCCAACGTTTCGGCGTATCGCCTTTTTCAAGGAAGTCTGTGATAGCAGAACAGAATAGACATTACAACAATTTTTATTACATAAATAAACATATTTAAGCAAAATAAATCCCATCCAAAAGGAAAAGAATTTAATTAAAGAGGGACACCGAAAAGAATCATGTGATAAGACGACACCAAGACAAAAAGGGAAATCCTTTATTGATAAAGATCCATATGTCCCAGAAGCCAGGAAGAGGGGGATGTGCAAATAAAAGAAAAACAGAGTAACAAGTGAACGAGAAAAAGAAATAAAAATAAAAAATTAATAGAACTATAGGTCCCTATGGAAGTATACTACAAAAGAGACAAATCCACCCACAATAGTGTAAATAGGCATAACTAATATACCTATAAAAAATCTCATCCGTATGTGTACAGATATGTACACATCCACATATATACCCAAATAGATAGGCACCCCAATACGAAAATACAAAAAGCAATACCTGTATAGAATAATGAATAGATCACATGTGTGAGTACTGGAAGTTTATGTATTATTCTAGGGCGGCTTTTGGGTGGTGTTACCGCATGCGATCTGACCTATGGTCCATCGTTGGGGGGCCGATATTTCGGCGCTTGCTTTTGGTTGTTATTTGTTTATGCGTTCTGACCTATTGTTTATCGCAGGGGGACCATTATTCTGCCTCTATTTAATTATCACTGAGGGGCCGTTATTTCAGTTTTTCTTAGCATCTAGACTTTGTCTTTTTGCCTATATTTGACATGATAGTGGAGTTAGCATTTTGTTCTATTTCTCCCCCTTTTTTTACAGTGGTCCTTCCACACTAGCGGTTATTGACATGTGATCTATTCATTATTCTATACAGGTATTGCTTTTTGTATTTTCGTATTGGGGTGCCTATCTATTTGGGTATATATGTGGATGTGTACATATCTGTACACATACGGATGAGATTTTTTATAGGTATATTAGTTATGCCTATTTACACTATTGTGGGCGGATTTGTCTCTTTTGTAGTATACTTCCATAGGGACTTATAGTTCTATTAATTTTTTATTTTTATTTCTTTTTCTCGTTCACTTGTTACTCTGTTTTTCTTTTATTTGCACATCCCCCTCTTCCTGGCTTCTGGGACATATGGATCTTTATCAATAAAGGATTTCCCTTTTTGTCTTGGTGTCGTCTTATCACATGATTCTTTTCGGTGTCCCTCTTTAATTAAATTCTTTTCCTTTTGGATGGGATTTATTTTGCTTACATATGTTTATTTATGTAATAAAAATTGTTGTAATGTCTATTCTGTTCTGCTATCACAGACTTCCTTGAAAAAGGCGATACGCCGAAACGTTGGAGTTTTTGTCTGTCATCCATTTTTTCTGGCTATCCATGAATAAATTTATCTTCATTAAGGACATTTGAGTGTGGACTTGTTGAGTGCCGGAGGTTATTTTTCTCTTATATTGCAATTTTTTCCTTCGAGCACCATTCTTTATTAAAGAGTGCACCAATCCTGACCTATTTATCTACAAAAAAACATAGCCTGTCGGGCAGAGTTGGGTTGATTCCCCTTATGGCTAACTATAAACAAGAGGGCGCTATCACACCAGGCGCACATACAGAGCAGCAACCCCAGCTCCTACCATCATAGAGCCCTACTGAGCCAAAGCCCAGAGCAAGCCACGGACCCCAGCAGCCAGTCCCGCCAAAGTCAGCAACACACCCTGACAAAAGCCGAAATAAAGAAGATCTCAGAGAGCTGCAAGATGCAATATATAGAGTGAATTAGAGAACTCCCAGAAACTCACCATCTACCGGTCACTGCGGAGGGACTACACTCTGGCCCCATATCTGGAGAGGTTACATCACCCCAGAGACAGGCAGATCCTGAGTCTATACAGACTGAGTGTTCACAGTCTAGAGGTGGAAACAGGGTGGCACCGACAGACATTTGTGGCACCCCAGGAGTTCAGGTACCAGAGTAGTGCTGCCTTCCTCTCAGGGAGGGTAGTGCTATGCCTGGAAACAAGAGGGATCTCTTTGGCAGGTAATTCACACAAACACCTTCTGAATTCAGGCCAGGAGGAGGAGCTCAAAACCCGGTTTTAGGGCAGCTTCCCTGAATAAAGATCCTGGTCTGGAGGCGGAGTCAGTTCAGTTTTTAGCCTGGAGAGCAGACAGGAAAGGAGCAGAGGAGAGATTTGAGGGCTCAAGGAGGCTGCGGGGAGCTGCAAGCCCCCATAGCAGAACCGGAGGGCACAGAACTACACGTACATTGCCCAAATTAAGCCTGTGGTACAGCAGCATTCTGGAGCCTGGAGTCACCGTGCAGAGGCCCCAGAGGAATGGCTCAAGCTGCCTACCATACAGGTACCTGTCCCAGGACAGGGGAAAGAACCAGGACCTTGTTAGAACACTTCAGGCAGCAAGGGACTTATGACTTGCAAAGGGGATTTCACTTGTTTCCGGGCTGCCTGGACTCCTTATGCACCTGTTGCCGGTACCCTGGACAACTTCAGTAAACCAGGTAAAGACTGCAACGCTGTGTCCTTTACTCATTGGCAAACACCATCATCGCCATACACCTTGGGAGCCCTGGGGACCGTGCTTCACCTGTGGGAAGCGTCACCATCCTTGCTGCAACAACATGCCCCAGAGGACCCCTTTAAAGCAGCGTCGGTCCCCCTATTGACCGAATTCCATAGGTGGTGTCACAACAGACTTTATCACAATTCCCCTTTAAAGATCGTTCCCATTTTACAGTGAGTCCCAGGGCCACGGACCGGGTCGCAGCCACCGTGACATCCCCTTTAACAGTGACTGGACCCGGTGCCGAGTACCCCGCTGCCCTGGCGGGCTACTCACATTCAAGCCACAGGAGAACAGACTGTGCCAGCACTGACAGCAGGGGGCACTGGAGGACGAGACGCACTTCCTGCTTTACTGCAACAAATACTCAGCAGTGTGGGTCTCCCACTTCCAGAGACTTTCCATTCACAATCCGGACTTCCCATTCATGGACGAGTAGAGGAAAAGACGGGATCACACATGCGAGAAATACGGCTGAGTCTCGCATGTTAATACCCGGCATTGCTACCGTCACTCTGGAGCGGAGCATGCGGCGCATAGCAATACATGCAGCCTCACGCTCCGCTCCTGAGTGACTGCTGCAATGCCGGGTATTAACATGCGAGACTCAGCCGTATTTCTCGCATGTGTGATCCCGGCCAAACTGTGCATCCTACTGGGGAAAGAGGAATCAACAGTGGAGATCCCAGCCCAATACGTCACCATATGTCAAAAGCTGAGAGGAATTTAAAACCTCCAAATGGACTATTATTTACCAAATCGTGCCCCCAACACCCCATTCACATAATCCCCGATCCCCTCTGTTAGGCGTCAAGATCCCGCCCCTGCACAGGGGGAATCTCGAGCCATGTCCTCTGCAGTCTCCCATTCTTCTTCAGCCGCAGAGACGTCGGTCCCAGCGTCTTGCTGAGGCTAACGCTGTGCATCTGGTTGCTGCTGCCGTCCCAGGTTCAGCTATAGCAACCAGCATTAGTCAGCGGGGAGGCAGATGCTGCTGGGACTAAGTCCTGCTTTTCTCCATCTGAGCATGCCCGTGGGACGACAGCTCATTGGTGGTCGGAAGTCACATGCTCAGGTCCTCAAGCAGCTCCGATTGGGCCGTCAGCAAGGTCCCGGAAGGCTGCGGCTATAAAAGAATCACACAGCAGTGTGCTAGTATGACCTAATTGTGTTGTGTATGTGTTCAAGTGTGTCTGTCTCAGGGGAAAGCTCCTAATCTTCCCCTATCCTCATGTTGTGTGTGTGTTCTGGGTGTTTGGAGCTAAGGACAGCGCAAGTATTGGCGCAACACATGTTATACAGCATCAGTTAGTTCCGCTCGCCTGTGCGACGCCACGCGCACTCAGTGCGCTAAATCTTCTAGGATTGCGTTTGTTAGAGGCGTTCACCAGCACGATGCCGTGTGCTACCAGAGCGCTAAATCCCCTTTGACAGGGTGGTTAGTGGCGTTCACCAGGTCGACGCTGCGAGCACTCAGTGTGCTAAATCATGTTAAATCTTTAGTTAGTTGTTTCTTAGGCATCGTAAGGGCGACGCCGTGTGCATAGTGGGTCTAGAGGGAATCTAACCCTGCGTCCTTGGGGCTGAGTCCTGTGTCCGTGCACTAGCGCTGATTCTGCTGTGCTCTGTGAGGCATTTGTATTCTGTAGTACTGCAGCTCTGTGAGGTAACAGGGTTCGCCCCAAGTACACACCGGGTATCTGTTAACCTACGTGTGTCCAGTGCGATACTGCCATTTATTGTCCGCCATTACCGAGCAGCAGTTACCATCCCTGCATGGTGGACCCCGGGCTGCGAACACACCTTATTTTTATTAATATATTTATTTGGTGCGCTCCGCCAGCCCTAACACCCTCCCCTGTCACATCTATTTTCCTTGCTTTGGCAACACTAAATGTATTTTGGTCCTGCCAATAAAGCCTGTTTGAGTTTGAGCATGGCTTTTATGCTATTTTTAATCCAAAACAGTATTACTAAGTATTACTAAAGGCTTCCCCAGACTGGTGTCCACATGTTGGGACCCGGTCATTTTGTCTGCCCTTATTCACACTGAGGTGAACTCTGACACATGATAAGGTTTTTAATATTAGACAGCGTAGGACCGTCCCGATCAGGGCCACCTTGTCGACGGTGGGATGGCTTTTATGCTATTTTTGCTAAAAAAAAAAAAAAACAGTATTACTAAGAACCTTGTGTTATTTAAATGCACTTTTGCATTTTCCTTATTTAGGCCGGAGTCACACTTGTTGTGAATTCTGTTGTCGGGCTCCCTCCTGTGGTCATGAATGGTACTTCGGCTGGTTCTGTCCATGGACTTCCTCTGGTGGGGGTTTCTGAGTTTCCTTCCACAGGTGACGAGGTTAATTCGTTAGCTGATGCTCTATTTAACTCCACTTAGATCTTTGCTCCATGCCACCTGTCAATGTTCCAGTATTGGTTTAGTTCACTCCTGGATCGTTCTTGTGACCTGTCTTCCCAGCAGAAGCTAAGTTCCAGCTTGTATTTCTTTGGTTTGCTATTTTTCTGTCCAGCTTGCAATTTTTATTGTTGTCTTGCTTGCTGGAAGCTCTGGGACGCAGAGGGAGCGCCTCCGCACCGTGAGTCGGTGCGGAGGGTCTTTTTGCGCCCTCTGCGTGGTCTTTTTGTAGGTTTTTTTGCTGACCGCAAAGTAACCTTTCCTATCCTCGGTCTGTTCAGTAAGTCGGGCCTCACTTTGCTAAATCTATTTCATCTCTGTGTTTGTATTTTCATCTTACTCACAGTCATTATATGTGGGGGGCTGCCTTTTCCTTTGGGGAATTTCTCTGAGGCAAGGTAGGCTTTATTTTTCTATCTTCAGGGCTAGCTAGTTTCTTAGGCTGTGCCGAGTTGCATAGGGAGCGTTAGGCGCAATCCACGGCTATTTCTAGTGTGTTTGATAGGATTAGGGATTGCGGTCAGCAGAGTTCCCACGTCCCAGAGCTCGTCCTTTATTATCAGTAACTATCAGGTCATTCTGTGTGCTCTTAACCACCAAGTCCATTATTGTCCTGACCACCAGGTCATAACAGTACAGGTGGCC
This sequence comes from Ranitomeya imitator, assembly GCF_032444005.1. NCBI lineage: Eukaryota > Metazoa > Chordata > Amphibia > Anura > Dendrobatidae > Ranitomeya > Ranitomeya imitator. Next base: position 660,101,155 of record NC_091282.1, read on the forward strand.
CAAAGTACTAATGCATCTCAATAGAGGGATAAGAGAAGTTCTGAGACCATTTTTTTTTCTTTGCAGTGTGTTTTGTCTCTTTTTTCCCCTTTACCTCTGGGTGGTTCAGGACACTGGTGTAAACATGGACATTCAAGGTCTGTCCTCTTGGATGGATAATCTCACTACAAGGGTACAAAACATTCAAGATTTTGTGGTTCAGAATCCGATGTCTGAGCCTAGGATTCCAATTCCTGATTTTTTTTTTGGTGATAGATCTAAGTTCTTGAATTTCAAAAATAATTGTAAATTATTTCTTGCCTTGATACCTCGCTCCTCAGGTGACCCTGTTCAACAAGTAAAGATCATTATTTCTTTGTTACGTGATGACCCTCAAGACTGGGCATTTTCCCTTGCGCCAGGAGATCCGGCATTGCGTGATGTTGATGCGTTTTTCCTGGCGCTTGGATTGCTTTATGACGAACCTAATTCAGTGGATCAGGCAGAGAAAATCTTGCTGGCTCTGTGTCAGGGTCAGGATGAAGCGGAGATATATTGTCAGAAGTTTAGAAAGTGGTCTGTGCTCACTCAGTGGAATGAATGTGCCCTGGCAGCAATCTTCAGAAAGGGTCTCTCTGAAGCCCTTAAGGATGTCATGGTGGGGTTTCCCATGCCTGCTGGTCTGAATGAGTCTATGTCCTTGGCCATTCAGATCGATCGACGCTTGCGTGAGCGTAAAGCTGTGCACCATTTGGCGGTACTATCTGAGCATGGGCCTGAGCCTATGCAATGTGATAGGACTTTGACCAGAGCTGAACGGCAAGAACACAGACGTCGGAATGGGCTATGTTTTTACTGTGGTGATTCCACTCATGCTATCTCCGTTTGTCCTAAGCGCACTAAGCGGTTCGCTAGGTCTGCCACCATTGGTACGGTGCAGTCTAAATTTCTATTGTCTGTTACTCTGATTTGCTCTTTGTCATCCTATTCTGTTATGGCATTTGTGGATTCAGGTGCTGCCCTGAATTTGATGGACTTGGAGTATGCTAGGCGCTGTGGTTTTTTCTTGGAGCCCTTGCAGTATCCTATTCCATTGAGAGGAATTGATGCTACGCCTTTGGCCAAGAATAAGCCTCAGACCCAATTGACCATGTGCATGGTTCCTGCACATCAGGAGGATATCCGCTTTCTGGTGTTGCATAATCTGCATGATGTGGTCGTTTTGGGGTTGCCATGGCTACAGGTTCATAATCCAGTATTGGACTGGAAATCTATGTCTGTGTCCAGCTGGGGTTGCCAGGGGGTACATGGTGATGTTCCATTTTTGTCTATTTCGTCATCCACCCCTTCTGAAGTTCCAGAGTTTTTGTCGGATAATTGGGATGTATTTGATGAGCCCAAAGCCAGTGCCCTACCTCCTCATAGGGATTGCGATTGTGCGATTAATTTGATTCCTGGTAGTAAGTTTCCTAAGGGCCGATTGTTCAATTTATCTGTGCCAGAACACGCCGCTATGCGGAGTTATATAAAGGAATCCTTGGAGAAAGGCCATATTCGCCCGTCGTCATCACCGTTAGGAGCAGGGTTCTTTTTTGTGGCCAAGAAGGATGGTTCTTTGAGACCTTGTATTGATTACCGCCTTCTTAATAAAATTACAGTCAAATTTCAGTATCCTTTGCCGTTGCTATCTGATTTGTTTGCTCGTATTAAAGGGGCTAGTTGGTTCACCAAGATAGATCTTCGAGGGGCGTATAATCTTGTGCGTATTAAACAAGGCGATGAATGGAAAACAGCATTTAATACGCCCGAGGGCCATTTTGAGTACCTGGTTATGCCATTCGGGCTTTCCAATGCTCCATCAGTATTTCAGTCCTTTATGCATGACATCTTCCGAGAGTACCTGGATAAATTCCTGATTGTATATTTGGATGATATTTTGGTCTTCTCGGATGATTGGGAGTCTCATGTGAAGCAGGTCAGAATGGTGTTCCAGGTCCTTCGTGCGAATTCCTTGTTTGTGAAGGGGTCAAAGTGTCTCTTTGGAGTTCAGAAGGTTTCATTTTTGAGGTTCATTTTTTCCCCTTCTACTATCGAGATGGACCCTGTTAAAGTCCAGGCCATTTACGATTGGACTCAGCCGACATCTGTGAAGAGCCTGCAGAAGTTCCTGGGCTTTGCTAATTTTTATCGGCGCTTCATCGCTAATTTTTCTACTGTTGCTAAACCGTTGACTGATTTGACCAAGAAGGGTGCTGATGTGGTCAATTGGTCTTCTGCAGCTGTAGAGGCTTTTCAGGAATTGAAGCGTCGTTTTTCTTCTGCCCCTGTGTTGTGCCAGCCAGATGTTTCGCTCCCGTTTCAGGTTGAGGTTGATGCTTCTGAGATTGGAGCAGGGGCTGTTTTGTCGCAAAGAAGTTCTGATGGCTCGGTGATGAAGCCATGTGCTTTCTTTTCTAGAAAGTTTTCGCCTGCTGAGCGTAACTATGATGTTGGTAATCGTGATTTGTTGGCCATGAAGTGGGCATTCGAGGAGTGGCGTCATTGGCTGGAAGGAGCCAAGCATCGCGTGGTGGTCGCAAAGAAGTTCTGATGGCTCGGTGATGAAGCCATGTGCTTTCTTTTCTAGAAAGTTTTCGCCTGCTGAGCGTAACTATGATGTTGGTAATCGTGATTTGTTGGCCATGAAGTGGGCATTCGAGGAGTGGCGTCATTGGCTGGAAGGAGCCAAGCATCGCGTGGTGGTCTTGACAGATCACAAGAATTTCACTTATCTTGAGTCTGCCAAACGGTTGAATCCGAGACAGGCTCGATGGTCGTTATTTTTCTCCCGTTTTGATTTTGTGGTTTCGTACCTTCCGGGCTCTAAGAATGTGAAGGCTGATGCCCTGTCAAGGAGTTTTGTGCCTGACTCTCCGGGTGTTCCTGAGCCGGCGGGTATTCTCAAAGAGGGGGTAATTTTGTCTGCCATCTCCCCTGATTTGCGGCGGGTGCTGCAAAAATTTCAGGCTGATAGACCTGACCGTTGCCCAGCGGAGAAACTGTTTGTCCCTGATAGATGGACTAGTAGAGTTATCTCTGAGATTCATTGTTCAGTGTTGGCTGGGCATCCTGGAATCTTTGGTACCAGAGATTTGGTGGCTAGATCCTTCTGGTGGCCGTCTTTGTCACGGGATGTGCGTTCTTTTGTGCAGTCCTGTGGGACTTGTGCTCGGGCTAAGCCCTGCTGTTCTCATGCCAGTGGGTTGCTTTTGCCCTTGCCGGCCCCGAAGAGGCCCTGGACGCATATTTCTATGGATTTTATTTCGGATCTCCCCGTCTCTCAAAAGATGTCGGTCATTTGGGTGGTTTGTGATCGCTTTTCTAAGATGGCCCATTTGGTACCTTTGTCTAAATTACCTTCCTCCTCTGATTTGGTGCCATTATTTTTCCAGCATGTGGTTCGTTTACATGGTATCCCGGAGAACATCGTTTCTGACAGAGGTTCCCAGTTTGTTTCGAGGTTTTGGCGATCCTTTTGTGCTAGGATGGGCATTGATTTGTCTTTTTCCTCGGCTTTCCATCCTCAGACAAATGGCCAAACCGAACGAACTAATCAAACTTTGGAAACATATCTGAGATGCTTTGTTTCTGCTGATCAGGATGATTGGGTGTCCTTTTTGCCGTTGGCTGAGTTCGCCCTTAATAATCGGGCCAGCTCGGCTACTTTGGTTTCGCCGTTTTTCTGCAATTCTGGTTTCCATCCTCGTTTCTCTTCAGGGCAGGTTGAGTCTTCGGACTGTCCTGGTGTAGATACTGTGGTGGATAGGTTGCAGCAGATTTGGACTCATGTGGTGGACAATTTGACATTGTCCCAGGAGAAGGCTCAACGTTTCGCTAACCGCCGGCGCTGTGTGGGTCCCCGACTTCGTGTTGGGGATTTGGTTTGGTTGTCGTCTCGTTATGTTCCTATGAAGGTTTCCTCTCCTAAGTTTAAGCCTCGTTTCATTGGTCCGTATAAGATTTCTGAGGTTATCAATCCTGTGTCATTTCGTTTGGCCCTTCCTGCTTCTTTTGCCATCCATAATGTGTTCCATAGGTCGTTATTGCGGAGATACGTGGCGCCTGTGGTTCCATCCGTTGATCCTCCTGCCCCGGTGTTGGTTGAGGGGGAGTTGGAGTATGTGGTGGAGAAGATTTTGGATTCTCGTGTTTCGAGACGGAAACTCCAGTACCTGGTCAAGTGGAAGGGTTATGGTCAGGAAGATAATTCCTGGGTTTTTGCCTCTGATGTTCATGCTGCCGATCTGGTTCGTGCCTTTCATTTGGCTCATCCTGGTCGGCCTGGGGGCTCTGGTGAGGGTTCGGTGACCCCTCCTCAAGGGGGAGTACTGTTGTGAATTCTGTTGTCGGGCTCCCTCCTGTGGTCATGAATGGTACTTCGGCTGGTTCTGTCCATGGACTTCCTCTGGTGGGGGTTTCTGAGTTTCCTTCCACAGGTGACGAGGTTAATTCGTTAGCTGATGCTCTATTTAACTCCACTTAGATCTTTGCTCCATGCCACCTGTCAATGTTCCAGTATTGGTTTAGTTCACTCCTGGATCGTTCTTGTGACCTGTCTTCCCAGCAGAAGCTAAGTTCCAGCTTGTATTTCTTTGGTTTGCTATTTTTCTGTCCAGCTTGCAATTTTTATTGTTGTCTTGCTTGCTGGAAGCTCTGGGACGCAGAGGGAGCGCCTCCGCACCGTGAGTCGGTGCGGAGGGTCTTTTTGCGCCCTCTGCGTGGTCTTTTTGTAGGTTTTTTTGCTGACCGCAAAGTAACCTTTCCTATCCTCGGTCTGTTCAGTAAGTCGGGCCTCACTTTGCTAAATCTATTTCATCTCTGTGTTTGTATTTTCATCTTACTCACAGTCATTATATGTGGGGGGCTGCCTTTTCCTTTGGGGAATTTCTCTGAGGCAAGGTAGGCTTTATTTTTCTATCTTCAGGGCTAGCTAGTTTCTTAGGCTGTGTCGAGTTGCATAGGGAGCGTTAGGCGCAATCCACGGCTATTTCTAGTGTGTTTGATAGGATTAGGGATTGCGGTCAGCAGAGTTCCCACGTCCCAGAGCTCGTCCTTTATTATCAGTAACTATCAGGTCATTCCATGTGCTCTTAACCACCAGGTCCATTATTGTCCTGACCACCAGGTCATAACACACACTACAGCGAGATACGGCTGAGTCTCGCAGGTTAAAACCAAGCTCTGGCACCAGCACTCCGGAGCGGAGCGTGCAGCTCCATGTATTGCTGTGCGGCCGCACGCTCCGCTCCGGAGTGCCGGTGCCAGAGCTTGGTTTTAACCTGCGAGACTCGGCCATATCTCGCTGTGTGTGATCCCGGCCTTAGTTACAGAAGCGTTTTTGCTCATTTTTGTTTCTTTATTTAGTTACAACAGGGTTTTTGCTCATTTTGTTTCTTTTAGGTTTTGAATGTATATATAGTACAGTGCTAACCACCAAGTCACCGTGCTGTTCTATATAGTATAGTGTTAACCCCTGAGCCACCATGCTGCTCTATATATAGAACTTTGCTAACCACTGAGCCACTGTGCTGCTCTATATATAGTACATTGCTAACTAATGAGCCACCGTGCTGCTCTAAATATACAGAACAGTGCTAACAACTGAGCCACGTCCTGCTCTATATATAGTACAATGCTGACAACTGAGCCACTTTGCTTATCTATATATAGTACTGTGCTAACCACTGAGCTACTGTGCTGCTCTATACATAGTACAGTGCTAACCACTGAACTACCATGCTGCTCTATATATAGTATGGTGCTAACAACTGAGCCACCGTGCTGCTCTCTATATATACATCCACAAATTCTTTTTTATCTGCAGACTCATCTCATCCACCATCTACTATTCGCGGGATACCCATCGGCCAGTTCCTACGAGTCAAACGAATTTGCTCAAATGAGGAAAACTTCAATATGCTGGCTATTGACCTCACAAGCAGATTTCTCGACGGAGGCTATAGCAAACGAAACATCAAGAGAGGCTATCAAAGGGCTGTAAAAGCAACAAGAGACCAACTCTTATATCGTACCTCTGTATCTACAAAAAGGGACAACAACAACCAGGTATGATTTATCTCTACATTCAACAAAGAATGGAAAGGTCTAAAGGAAACTATTTATAAACACTGGGAAGTATTACTGGTAGATCCGGTTCTACGTGGCATATTACCAACACAACCGTCAATTGTGGCCAGAAGATCCGCTAATTTAAAAGATTTATTGGTCCACAGTCACTACGAATCCATTAGAACTGCAACTAACCATGCCAATCAGAAAGGATTGCCAGGCTTCTTTCCCAGTGGTCTTTGCAAAGGGTGCTATAACCATACTAAATCTACTACTTTCGCAAACTGGAATGGATCTCGCAGCTACAGTATTCGAAAACACCTCACATGTGCGGCAGTCGGAGTGATCTACCATGCCACCTGTCCCTGTGGGAAGGTCTATATTGGCCTGACCACAAGGGAATTAAAGGTAAGAGCTCGCGAACACATTAGGGACATAGAGAAAGCGAAATCCAGTGAAGAGGACTCTTCACTAAAAAGTCTCCCTAGGCATTTCAAACGCCACCATGAATGCAATGCGAGGGGTCTAATGATAAAAGCAATTGACCAGGTTACACTTGGACCCCGAGGTGGGGACCTATCTAAGGTCTTAGAAAGCAAATGGATCTACCGGCTGGGCACCATGAGCCTGGGAGGCCTAAATGAGAGTTTGGGTTTCAAAGCGTTTCTATAGGCATGCTGGCCTTTATAATATATATAATTTCTTTGAGGCATCTTTTTTAGGGATGGGTTCTTTTATCGGTTTTTAGTTGTTTAGCTTATTGCGTAGATTTATATATTTGTTCATTAATTTATATTCTTTTCTTGTTTTTAAAATTATTTACCTCTTGTTTATCTTGCGGTCTTGGAATGGGTGGTTTCATGGACGTGTGTGGAGAAGCTCTGGCCCTCATATCTGAACTTCCTTGAAGAAATTCTTATGCTCGTATATGGACCAGCTATAGAACTCCGTGGACTTACACCCTGCAATATAGGGACTTGTTGTGTATCCATAATCCGTTGCTTGGATGAGTGGCGGTTGTGTTGTATTGAGGTTATTTCTTAAGCATTTTCAGCTTTTTATAATATTGTTAAATATAGACTATGTTATTATAGTTATGCACTGACTAACTGTCACTTTTACATTTGTCTAATTATATTTATTGTATTGAATATGAATCCTTATTTGGATTCTGCACGTGATTCCCCATTTAGAGATACGGTTTTTAGGTAGTTCCCCCCCCCCCCCTCCTTTCTTTCCACCTGTCCCCCCTTCCCCTTCTCCCCCCCCCCTGTTTTCCCTCACTTCCTTTTTAGCATATCACCTATTCCACTAGTCCAGCTGCATAGGATAATAGTTTATTCCGGCAGCATATTGTAACTTTATTATATGCATCTTTATTTATCTCTTTAACCATCTACTCTCAGAGCACTTGTCTCGTTTGGCACGTCCATCCTGGCTTTTCAGCCCTAACCCATAGGGGATTAGTTTATCCCAGTATCTATATAGCTATTTTAATATATGCACCTTTTTATTTAATAAATCTTTACATCCACATTTTGAGCACTTTTCCTGCATTATTTCCGTAACTTGCACTTAATATGGCGCACCTTCTACTGCAGTATTCGTGGCTGCCGGCATGTAATTTATTTGTTTGTCACCGCTTAGTATCCCAGCAACCACTTTCCAACACTTATCCCTATCAGGCACCAGAGAGAAGGAGCGCATGCGTGGATCATCTAGTCACCTTGCATTTCCCAGGGCACTCCACACTGGACCTACGCACATTATTGAGCGCGGTACAGGGAGCGCTGCCTGAGAAATGCCTTAATATGGATGACGATGATGACCGCATGCGCCGTACATTCTACTCATGGTGCGCTGACACTTACAAGCCCTATATACACAGTCACAGCACGGTGGATGTGGGATGCATGCGTTCCATTTGCGGGCCATCGACGTCATCTCCTCTTAATGGTAACTTAGATACGGCTTAGCCAATAGGAAATCACTTACGTCACAGCTCTTTCTTGTCCTCGCACGTCTATTAGCTGCTACTCATTTAAATAACCGCACCTTTCATCCACTGGGCACGCCCCTGGAAGAAGCTAAGGGCGAAACGCGCGTCGGGGCGACAGGGGAACGCCGAATTACCCGATACCATATGATTCACAGCCTCCATAGATCCACGTGTCACAGCGGTGAGGTAATATGCATTTTGGGATCTGCGCTTGTACATAAATGCAATGTATTATGTATTACCTATGTGGGCACTGCAGAATGATTAATTTATAATTGCATGCACCAGGCAGATCTGGCAACATATAGTGCCTCACAGCACTTGCTAAATCTTGATAGTTTTAGATTCTCCTTTCTTGCTGTATTGTGGTGGCATATTTTTATAAAATAAGGATTTAGGGTATTGTTCTGGCCCCCTGGGTATCTTTTTGTATTGTATGTTCCATACCTGTTTTTTCTTTTAATTTTTGGCAATAAACTGAGATTTTATTGATATCCTATGGTTCTCTTCATTGGACTCAGGGGTTAATTCAACTGAGTTTCCTATTTGTTGTTTCTCTATATAGTATATTGCTTACCACAGAGCTACCATTATGCTCTTTATATAGGACAGTGCTAACCACTGAGCCACCGTGCTGCTCTATATATAGTACAGTGCTAATCACTGAGCCTCTGTGCTGCTCTATATATAGTGCAGTGCTAACCACTGAGCCACCGTGCTGCTCTATATATAGTACAGTGCTAACCACTAAGCCACTGTGCTGCTCTATATATAGTAAATTGCTACCACTGAGCCACCATACTGCTCTATATATAGTACAGTGCTAACCACTGAGCCACTATGCCTCCCAAGATATCTCCATATTGGTCTGTCATCTCCATGGTGGTCAATTCGAGGTGAGGCTAGTCCTGCCTGTGATAGTGCGCCTGAGCTGACCCAAAGGCAAAGAAAGCAAGGATACTTTGTAGAACTGCCAAGGATGAGGCTAGGTTCACATTAGTGTATCTGTGCGTAGTGTATCATCTGGATCCAGCTCCAGGAATAAAATGTAAAAACTTTATTAGTTCACATTCACATACTGAGGACTAAGGGCACATTTGTTGCTCGAAACGCGTCCAGTCGGGTGCTGGTTGCTCTCCTTTACACACTATGCCGGTCATGTCTCAGCAGCATTTTAATGTGAACTAATAAAGTTTTTACATTTTATTCCTGGAACTGGATCCATATTTCCTTTCTCTACATGTCGACCAGTGTTGTGGCACCAACACTTTGTTTCCATGCTCGGATGGATACTTACCACATCGGACAGATGAACTAAGGGTGAGTTGAAATATACTTTTTTTTTCTGTGTGCAGTGTATCATCTGCATGCGCAAACGCATGCCAAAACGCATGCAAACACATGTTTACGCAGCGTTTTTTATCCGCATGATCTTATGCATGACGGCAAAAAAATGCTGCATGTGCATGCATTTGTATGTGTTTTTGCATGCGTTTGCGCTGTTTATGCATGCGTAAGTTATCTCCCAATGGGCGTGTCTCATGGGATTTCTACATATAGACACTGCACAGATAAAATCCTTGGCTTTTGATGGTGTATTCAGCTGCAAGATGGACCTTAGCATGGAGAGCTTCAATCTGAATCTGGATTTGTTATTGAAATTGGTTTTTCCTTTGCTGTGGCTTATGAGAAAGAAAGGAGAAGAGAAAGACGAAGAAGACGTTGTCGTCGCTATTGGCAACACCCCATTGCTGAAGTCCGACAGAGCCGTGGAGCCTACCACTCGTTCTACAACTGAGCTTCATGAAAACCTGCAAAAGTTTTTCTAGTACACGAGAATGTCGAAGCAGAGCTTCCAAGAATTGTTGCTACGTGTGCGAGGATGACATCACCGGGCAGGACACACAGCTTCGTAGAGCAATTCCTGCTGAGGAACGTCTGTTGGTGACCCTAAGGTACGTAATTTTGAAAAAGAAACACCTGTCATTAATATTATTGTTCTAAAAGCCATGAACTGATTTTTTTTCCATTTTCATTTCCACAGATTCCTGACAAGCGAAGAGACCGTAAAATCTCTACATTTTCAATTTCGGATTGGAGTGTCCACCTTTTCTGGGATTGTTGGAGACACCTGCCGGGCATTGTGTGACGTTCTGCGTGCAGAACTCCCAAAACTGAACTCTTGACTGAAAAATTCAATGAAATTTGTAATTTTCCAAACTGTGTGGGGGCTGTGGACAGTAAACACTTTCGGACTCTAAAACCTGCTGGAAGTGGATCCAAGTACTTCAATTATAAAAAACACTTTTTCATTATCCTCATGGCGATTGCGGATGCTGAGTGACGATTTGTTGCCATTGACGTTGGCTCATTTGGTCAAGGAAATGACTCACAGACTTTCAAGAAGAAGCTGGCATAGCCCAATTGGCCCTGCTACGTAGGACCGAAGCTCAAAAATTTTACTTGTTAAGAGCCAAACACAATGTAGCCCAAAAAAAGAAGAAAGAACAATGGACACAAATACTTACATTACATGCAGTAGTCTAACAGCACAGCAGTAAGGCAGGACGAGAACGGCAGCACCAGGCAGGCAGCACCAGGACGGCAGCACCAGGGAGGCAGCACCAGGAAGGCGGCACCATGACGGCGGCACCAGGACGGCGGCACCAGGAAGGCAGCACCAGGACGGTGGCACCAGGATAGGAGAAGCAGTCTACAATGAACAGAAAAAAAATTAGTACAGAGTACAGACTGCAAAGACAGACAGACAGACATTTTCAAAGCTTCTATACTTACATCCAAAGTCTTGTGCTTGCATTCAGAGTATTGAGAGTAATGAAATTTCTGTGTCCTCACCCCCTTTTATACCCCTTTGTTTTAGGAGTGGCTGAAACCAGTTCCTGGACATGTTCAGTCTGAAGCATGCATGCGTATCGAACGCATGCTTATGCATGTTCTTGCGTACCAATGCGTTCCCATAGACAGTAATGCGTTTTTTGACGCACTCATCTGCAAGCGCATGATTGCGCAATATTTGACGCCTCAAAAAATGCAACATGTATGAACGTATGCAAATGCATATCCCTGCGTACACCATGTTAAAGATATGTATGCATGACGCATGCAGATCTATGTGGATCATATGCTGCGCAGAGAAACGCTAATGTCAACTCGTCCCGACAGCATTTTGAAATCTATGATAACCCCCCCAACTGTACTCATCATGCTTCAAGGCACCAAGCACCATCTTGACCCTGGTGTATTCCTCTGTCAGGTGCACCAAGTGAGCCACAGGAAGAGACGGATACGTGTTCCAGTTGTGGAGGAGCACGACTTTGAGGCTCTTGCATTGACGATCTATGGACATGCCCCACTCCGTGGGTTTATGGTGATTTCTATAGCCTCGAATAGATCAGCCGCATTGTTACAGCAGCACAGTCAATCTTTATGAATGAAGAAGCTGGAAAAAGCTTGGTAAGGGTTCCTCTGATCCGTGACTTGGACGCTTTCATCTAATAAGTTCCAATGCTTGAGCCTTGATGTCAGAAGCTCAGCGTTGGCCTTGGTGAGACCCAGGTCTCTGATCAGATCATTGAGGTCTTTTTGGTTTCAGTTCCTCAGCTGCATCTGAAAAATTGATATTGGCATATTCAATGTTTTCCTCTGAGTCTGACTTACTGCTTTTTCCTGAAGGTGTGAGGAAATAGAAAAATGCCAGACAGGATAAATAAAATAGGATAAATCTTTATTGAAAAACCATTAAAAGTCATGGAAAAAAAGAGAGATTCAAATAAGGAAAAAAAAAGGTGGGTATGAGATACAATGAATGGCTGCAACAATAAAGATCTATGAAAGAATGGATCTATGAAAGAATGGATCTATGAAAGAATGGAGCTATGAAAGAATGGATCTATGAAAGAGTGGACGGATCTGTGAAAGAATGGATCTATTAAGGAATGGATCTATGAAAGAACGGATCTATGAAAGAATGGATCTATGAAGGGAACGGATCTATGAAAGACCGGATCTATGAAAGAACGGATCTATGAAAGAATAGATCCATGAAAGAAAGGATCTATGAAGGAATGGCTATGGTCATAGACCAGGGAGAATAATCACGTTGATTTTGAATAAAGTGCAAGTGCAACATGAATATACGGCCCAATAGGCTGGGAAAAATAATTTGCAAAAATATATATAAAGTAACCATTAGCTAGCTAAAAAACAGAAAAAGTTTAAATATATAAGTATATGTATAAGTAGATATACTGTATTAAAGTTGAATAGTATATTGATGAATAGAGGCAAAATTGCCAGTGTATGAATTAAAAAAAAAAAACTCAAGATTTCAGCTGAATGAATACTGATAATATAGGTGCAAACAATGGGATTCATAAATACTACATTTATTAATGAAAATAGAAACTGAGTGGTTACATGGAGACAAACCTGGTAAGTAAGCCAGGAGAGTCTATGAACATCCCAGCGGCCAACGTTAGCAACTAAGGGCATAAAGTCATATTTCAAATATAGGTGATTATGAAAAAACAAAGGAAAGTGAACTACAGGTACCAAGCATCCCAAATAGCAAAATGAATACAATAATGACTAGAAAAGTGTTTATTATTACCACACACAAAAACCATTTAAAAACACAAAATGAAAAAAACGTGAAAGATTATACCCTTACAATAAGGCATTTATTTGTCATGTCATAATAGACAGGGTTTGGAGCAAAAGATCTAACCTCAAATGATGGTATGATCTGTATAGTATCGGAAAAAGGGCCAACATATATAAAACACCAGAAATTAGTGGGTAATAGAAATTCCTATGCCAATATTGTATATATGAATGAATGGCATAATAGAGCAAAAACCGATAATGCCAGCAAAGGTGAAACCAAATACGCAGAAGTGCCTTATACAACACTAATCAGAATATATCTGGAAAAACACTAATCATGGCAACATGATAACAATTATAAATAATAAAGTGTCCATACAAGCCACCAGTCAAAAGTTATTGGAGGAGGAGAGCAGCAGACCCTACATGTTACGTCACATCTCTATGGCTTCTTCAGAGGTAAGAAGAATTATAACCATATTATGCCCACAGAAAAAGGAGAGTGGGCATTTGTTGAGATGAGCCCTGGTTCATGCAGTTTCGGCTAGTGCACTAGATCACTTGCTGAATTTATTTTATATTTCCACAATATACAGTACAGACCAAAAGTTTGGACACACCTTCTCATTTAGAGATTTTTCTGTATTTTCATGACTATGAAAATTGTACATTCACACTGAAGGCATCAAAACTATGTATTAACATATGTGGATTATATACTTAACAAAAACCTGTGAAACAACTGAAATTATGTCTTATATTCTAGGTTCTTCAAAGTAGCCACCTTTTGCTTTGATGACTGCTTTGCACACTCTTGGCATTCTCTTGATGAGCTTCAAGAGGTAGTCACCGGGAATGGTCTTCCAACAATCTTGAAGGAATTTCCAGAGATGCTTAGCACATGTTGGCCCTTTTGCCTTCACTCTGCGTTCCAGCTCACCCCAAACCATCTCGATTGAGTTCAGGTCTGGTGTCCGGTACTTGAAGGGGACGT